>NC_092641.1:48143893-48443893 GCF_039555335.1 Amphiura filiformis
TTTCAGCTTTGAAAGTGGTTCCTTGTTATGTGCGAACAGGTCACATTACCAAACTATGGAAGTCACACGTTGGAACGGTCGGCTGGTTTTACTTCGAGAACCCAAAATTTAATTTATATATAAAATATTGGATTCTGTTAACTTTCATTTCACATGACATTTTATTTAGTATGCATTGCAATCGTGCGCAAATCAGATAATTATAGCCTAAGTTAAAAAAACCAAAACTAAAAAAAAAAAAACCAAAACATTTTACATTTATAACCTTAGTTAAATATCATTTCATGAGACCGAAGTTCTTGATCGAATAGATGTATCAGGCAATTAACATCGCAAGGTTGGCGATTCGAATAAATAGGCCCGGGTAAATAGGCCTATATTTCTCGTGCATAAATGTTAGGCATAATAGACCTACTACTAGTCTTCTCTGGAATCTTAGTGGTTTATGTATGTATTATTATAAAGATTGTTATTATTTTAAGCGAATTTTAGAGAGCCAGAATGTCTGTCCTTGTATTGCTACAATTAATCCCCAAAATACAAGACATATATAATAGTGCTACCCCGATCCGAGGTCGAAAACCGACACATGGGCTTGTTGAGCCGTTCGTGTCCTCGATTACACGAAAAAGCACAACTAGACGAGCGGACTTATCGTGCCCCGAAGATTTTCGCGGAAAAAATGGTGCAAGATGTATGGTTTAGTGCCTCTCTGAACGTGACAAAGTGATATTTCACTCTTGGATTGCTTACAGTGGTCACTCAAATGTACTAATATTTCACTCTTTTTAAGAGTATTGCACTGCACTCCTTGTTCACTCTTTGAGAGTGAATTGCACTGCACCTCGTGCCGGTTCACTGTTTTCAAGGTTGCAATTCATGTAGGAAAAGTGAAATTTATTCAATTTTCACTCTTGCTTTTTCACTCTCCATGCGAGTGATCACTGTAGGCCATCTTCCTTTTTAACTCGTTTTTCTCTTGTTAAATTTAGAGAGCAAGGAATTTCGCAGAAAAAATGATAAATTTTACTTAACTGCCCGGAACTGCAATTATTTGAGGAGGGGGATTTCTCGGAGCTTTGAAAGAACTAACTTACCAAAACTATTTCAATTTTAATAACTCTTTTAGCACCTTTTGTATCAAAAAAGAAATTAATCAAAGTTAGGGAACTGTCATTTTCTTCGGAATTAATTCATTATTTCTTCGGTCTAATTATTGTCAGTGGCAACTTCATGATTTTAACTGAGGTTGATTTTGTGTGACCCCACTTGAGAGCTATTTGGCATGGCAGTCATTTTAATTGTATTTTTAAAACGGAAGCTTCATCACTCACAATTTTAGGATCAATGATGATATTTGAAACCCCATTCAAAGAAAATGACAGTACTGCATGATTGTTATCCTAACCGTAACTAACCTAATCTTAGGTTTAAAAAGTATCAGAGCTTGCGATATTTTTTTAAATCCAATGTATACCGTTTTCCCTTTATTCCGACTCAAACTCGGTCAAACTAAGCTTGAGATGCTCACAATTATATTAAACTTATTCTTATAGTACACTTTAGAAAATTTGGTCACTAACCTAAACTGTTGATCACACAGTTTTTACAATATTTCTACCGAGAGTTATTAATGAACGCGCGGGCTAGCACTGTGATTTGAGACATATACTCTTTTGGCATTTTCTAACTCAATATATAACCTGATCTTGCCTAACATAACCCAACCTACCATTAACCTAACATAATCTTACTAACATAAATTAACCCTATATCTAATAATGACTAACCTAACATAATCTTACTAACATAACCCTATATCTAATATGACAACCCTAACATAATCTTATCCGTTAAAACACAAGTCTAACCTAATCTAACATAACATAACCTAATCCAACCTAACCGAATCTTATGTTCAGTAAATGGTATAGGTCCGAACTGGCCTGTCCTGTAAGAGGCGTCGATTGTTAGAAGACCACTTTGTGATAATTCAAGGCGTTCTTGCACTTTTCATGCTCGGTCGCGTTGCTCGTCTAGTTGTCCTGTTTCGTGTAATCGAAAACACGAACGGCTCAACAAGCCTGTGTTTCGGTTTTCCACCTCGGATCGGGTTAGCACTATATAATGTCTTGTAATTTTGGGAATTAATTGCAGCAATACAAGGACAGACATTCTGGCTCTCTAAAATTCGCTTAAAATTACAATCTTTATAATGTATACATACATAAACCACTAAGATTCCAGAGAAGACTAGTAGGCCTATAGGCCTAACATTATTTAATCAATCGCCAAATGACCCTGCGATGTTAAAGTCATAATGTACGATCTTAAAATATGAATTTGGTTAATTTTTTTCAAACTTGATTTTTTTGCATATTTGTAATGTTTACACATGTCACAACTTGCACCTAAATGGAATCAGCCAAATGTGTTGTGTTTGTAGGTAAACAGAGCAAAGTTCGACATAAAGTCATAATTCAAGAAATTATGACTTTATGTCCGCCCATAGAACTGCGTGTTAAACGGCAAAAAATAACAAGCAGTGTTTCTTTCACGTTACCTCGGTATACAGGGAGACCAATTAAAAAAAACCTTAATTTTAACAATTTTAAAGAATTAAACAAAAAATTATGACTCTCTTCTGTGTGCCACTTGTTGCTCACAAGTTGCTATTGTCCATTATGAATCAATTTGGCTAACCAAAATACGTATTTCTATATTTTACATTTTCCGGTGACGAGGTTTGCTGTGCGGAGATGGTAGTAGGCTCGAAGACTGAGGACTACGCCCGAGGCTACAACCCGAGGCTACAACCCGAAGATACATTGGGAATTACAGTGAAAGACATTTTGCGAAGCTAAGCCGAGTTGGAAAGGCCACGTGACAAGAAAATGAAATGATATAAAATATGCCAAACAATTCAAGAACTGGAAAGTGGAGAAGAGGATGGCAAAACGGTGACCAAAAAGGTGACCAAAATTATGGACAATACAATACAATACAAGCTGAAATGGATGATTATACTGATGAACTTCGGCTGTGACACCACGGAAGATGGAACAACCTGCAAGGTTAATTAAAGACTAGAGGTGCACCAATGAATGCTGCATATATTTGAGGTAAGTTCCGTATGCTAAACATGTGTCGGGGGGGGGGGGGCAAACTTTGTGAAAAATGGTCAAAAATTGACTAAAAAGTACAAAAAAACCCACAGGAGGGGCAAGACTTCTCACCACCCACCCCTCCCCCACCCCGGCTACGTCACTCATGTCGGCGCGATAACTTATATTGATTTTGCATAATTATAGTAGGCATATCACCTCAAAAATAATCGCAGCAGAAACACGTTATTTAATGTTCCTACATTATTAAGCTTTATTAAAGCATCAAAAATCAAAAAACAGAATTGAAATCGGTCAATGCATTGTGATGTAGTGTCAATTTAAAGATGCTCGTATATGGAATGAAATCCTGCCACAAATGGCTGGAATGACAAAATTGGCACATTTCGAGATTTTGAAGGTTTATTTGGACGCTTGCTTGAAAAAGCAGCGTTAATTTAAATATCACATGTTAAATGTCTATCTTTCCTGACTTCGTTACAGAAAACAAAATTTAAAAATCTGTCATTGAATAATTATAATAAATTAACCAAATATACTATTTTAGCAATTTCGGCCAATCTGCAGACAAATTAAATCTCAAAAAATAAGTTCAGCTAATTAATATGCAAAATTGATGCCAATAGAAAACCGTACATGATATAAAGGTGCGGGTTTTTTGCACACATATGTATATACATATGTATACAAAGTTCTTTCAATTGATAACAAAAAATACACAAAAAGTAATTAATTATGCAAATTAGGTAATTACAGATTATGTATTTATGATATTATTATGCAAATTAGGCATGAGTAATTTTGGTTTTTTTTTCAATATTTAATGAACGTCTGTTCATTCATCATGAATTTTTTAAGTATGATCCTGTTATGAGGTTGAATAAATGAACTGCAGTTAATTATTTAAAAACAATGCAAAAAAATAAAAAGTTTGACATTTTGACTACATACATCGAATGTATGGAGCCGGTATGAGTGTAAGTATTGTCTGAGGTTAGATATTAGTGAGGTAAGCATATCAAAACAACCACTTCAAAACTCGTATTCATGTATTTTTAATGTACATGCGTGTGTGAGCATGGAAGTAAGAGACATGGAAGCTGGTCGATCCAACACCTATTGAATTATTTACGTAACATTCTATACAGGGTACGTATCAAGCTATTGTGATAATAATGTAGTCAGCGTGTCTTTGATGTGGATCAGACTTGCCGCCTTTGTTGCCAGTTCGTTTATTTACAGGTTTATTATTTTGAGCAAAAATCGTGTTTTTCTTGATTATGTTTCAAGTATGTTGTTTTTATTCGGAAAAAAGTGACAGGGATGTTAGATTTGTAATCCATAATTACAGAAATCCATTCAAAATATCGATTTCTACCCTATACTTACAGATTTTCTTAAACTTCAAAATATTGGAAATCATGCATTTACGTCTAAACCGCTAATTAGCGGTAATAATTGATATGCGCACTTGGCACATGCTTTACATTATAAAATGAATCCTGCATCTATTTGTGTGCCTGGGGCTGCCTGAAATTGCTGTTGACCAGAATGTTCCAGAGTCGGGTATTATCTTTACATTTTGCGTAAAATAAATTGTATTTCATTTCATTTTCTGTTTTAAAACTGCTATCTGAAAGTCTAGCATATATATACATTTAATCGGTAGGTTTTCACATAATTACATTATTTTAATAAAATTCTATAAATTAAACTGATAGCATTCTGACCATTACGTAGGGATTTTTATAAAATCTGTTTGTGTTCATAAAACTAGTCATGCACTGCGGTAATATAACACAGCCCATTGTCAGGACTTAGTACACGGCCTCGTACTGCTATTGATTTTTAAGCGGGAACTTTGATTTTAGACATGGTACACGTTGAACATGTGATGACTCAATTGTTCCACTTTCAACTGTACTGGTTTTGTTCAGTATCGCGGCAAGTATGATACTCACTTTGATGTAGTATTTGACCAGCTTCCATGTGTATTACTTCCATGGTGTGAGTAAGGATTGTGAAAAGCCGTAACTCACACATACGATGGGTGTACATTTTGACGGTGTCTGGAATATAATTTTCATTTTTACTGTAAACATGGTATGTGTCACCATTACTCAAAGCCAAGTCCGAAAAGTAAAAATAAAAATTCAGTTGCAATAAGACTTTAAATTAACATTTTATCATCTGGATTAACAAGGGAGGACAATCGGTAAAAGGAACACCCATTCTATTGCACCGTGTATACAAAAATAGTATGGCCTTGGACACACACAATGGCTTAGAGCTATTGTGGTTTGGAAAATTACTCCCTAAAAATATCATTGATTAATGTTTTGCTTCAACTAGTTTTAGGGAAGTGCTTCATTCGTTGTCGACGGAAATAATTTACATGCTAAGAAAGATTAGTATTTCAGCTAAATGGTGGTAGGTCCCTTTACTTCAATAGGCCTATATTTACTGATTTATGAGCGATCTTCAAAAATCCATAAAAACAGGCAGTAGCTCTTAAACAAAACAATTTTTAATTTTTGAGGACCCGCTGTTAGCCTCGGAAAGGCTTCACACACCATATATTAAAAATTTAAACAATTTGGATAAATGAAGCATAGGCCTATGAGGAAATTCATTTATCGACATGGGTGTTTTCTAAAATTGGCCAAATTTGAAGCGCGCCCTTTTCAATTCACTGTTATGCTTGTATGCACAGTGTAGCAGAATTATTGTGCAGCCACTGTGACATACCTAATTATAGTGATGTTATAATTTTGGCGTTTTTGCCTTAAAAAGGGGGGGGGGGCAAGAGAAATATTTTAAATGCCCCCGAAGTGCCGCCACTGAGAGCAACATAATCCCTAGTACACGTTTTGAGATGAAAATGGTCAGATCCTATCATAAAACGGAGTGAGGTATTCAAGTTTGGTTCGGACAGGGGTGTGCCACTGAAAATTCGAAAGAAATTTGGACCCATCGATTTACTTTTAACTAGAAATGTAAAAAAATTTGTGCCCCAATTTAACACAAATTGTTTGCGTTTTTACAACTTTTTACCAAAATATTGGGTAGATTGGGCCATATTTTTTTTAATGATAACATTTTGGAAAAAGGACCCATTCATATACCAAAATTGGCCACAAAAAGGAGTCATTGATATACCAAAATGCCGGAAATGCTACTCAAGTTTACGGGTCGATCCTTCATGTAATTATTTCGTGTAAGCTAATCCTAACTCTAACTCTAACCCTAACCCTAATCCTAATCCTAACCCTAATCCTAACCCTAATCCTAACCCTAAACTAACCCTAACCTTAACCCTAACCCTTACCCTAATTTCGTGTAAAATTACATGAAGGAATAACCAGTTTACGGCACGTCCCCGTATGGTCATTTGCACCGAGTACCATCCCTAGCCAGCACTTTTTCAGAGGGTTGGCAAATAGGGGGGGGGGCAACTTTTAAGGGGAAAAAGTACAAAAACGGGCTAAAAATCTTACATATCAGCGGGCGGCCTACATCCCACAGGGGAGGGGCAAGGACTTCTCACAGGGGGGCAGCTTCCCCCCTCGGGCCACGCCACTAAAAACATGTTTATATTGGTGATATAAACGTGTTGGAGTGTTTATATTTTATCACAAAAACCTCTATAAACGTGTTATTGTGTTAATCGTATATGCAACGCCTCATATAGGCCTACTTTTACGTATAAAATATACAAATAAACGTGTTTTAGTGTTATCAGTTATTTTTTTACAGTGTACTTAAAATATTTCAGATATACACTGTAAATTCAAGTGTTTAGGGTTTTTGTAACACTGACTTTAAAACTTGTTTAGAAAGTAAACACACCAAGTGTTTACAGAGGAAACACATGTAGCTTTAACAATTTGAAAGTAAACGTTAAATGTGTTAACTATTTGTGTTTATGTATTTACTTTAGTGTTTATGTGTTTAGCCCAGTGAAACTGGCCAAGTACAATTACTTTCTGTGGAAATGAAAATGTTAACGCCTATCAGTGTTTAAAAAGTGTTGCAGAAATCCTAAACACTTGAATTTACAGTGTAGTACAGATGCTTACATTGTAAAAACAGTGTTTAGAAAGTGGTGGCAAGAATGTGTTTAGAAACGTTATGTTTAGAATATGGATGTCAGAATGGATGTTTAGAAATTTAAAAACACCATAACTGACCAATGTTGAGAATTTTGACACATAATGTTCAGCTTTTAAACGTGTTTACAAAGTGGTGGCAAAATTGTGTTTAGAAAAGTGTTTAATCGCTAAACACTGTTTTTACAGTGTACTTACTACTTTGTCGTCTGTTTTTAGGAACTGGTACACCTGCGAGATTCATTGCTGACCACGGTCTTCTTGGGGCTCGATCATCAAATACCTATGGCTCGACGCACCCCAGCACAGGCCTGTGATTGGATCGACTGCTATTATCATTAGGATAAATGTTGAGACTTTGCTATTAGGCGACGAAAAAAGAAAACCCTGTTCTACGGGACCGACCGACCCAGATTTTGAATAAATTGGGAGAAAAAATTTTCCTGTACAACTGAATGCCGACCCAAATTTCGGAAATTTTATTGTATTCTCTCAAATTGCAAATTATTTACAGATTTTGGTGATTTTTTGGGTGATTTAAAAAAAAAGAAAAAAGAAAAAAAAAGGCCGACCGATCGCCGACACTAATTGAAAGATCCGTCCGCCCGTAGAACAGAGTTTCTTTTTTTCGTCGCCTTATTATTAAATATTCGATATCTGTCATTAATTTAAATGACACCGTACCAACAAGAGCTAGACATTTTTTCCCTCGTTTTTGTTTCAACTAATAACAGCAACTGTATAGTTTCCATTTGTGCATCTTTTTCAGGATGTACCCATTGGATCAAAAATTTTGCACTTACAAAAAACCAAGGTCAAATTTGTGAAAATATATACTTTTACCTCTTTTTGATGACCACTTGGCTTGTTAACATTCAATGGAGAAAGATGTCTCTCAGCTCAATTTGGGTGCAATTATTTTTAACGCCCAATTTAGATTTGGACAACACAGCAACTTTTGATTGTAATATTGCTTTTTAGCTAGTTTTCTTTTGTAATTACTAGTGTGTTATCGTATACCTGTTTTGACTTTTATCTTGCCTGCTGTAAAGCGCCTACTACACATACCTTTGCTTTTTTGAAGTTTATACAATTTCGTACAGATTAGGTGAACAAAAACGTGTGACGTGCTTGGAGAACGAAATTGGTATTTAAGAAGCGTGTATATTAACTTGCATGCGTTTTTATGTGAAAAAGGATTTCATAATTTATATATCGAAACTCCGTGATCGTTTTGTGGTATCCTGCACAATGTTCTTATAAACACGTTTGAGTTTCATTCAAAACGTTTTAAAATGTTTCATATGAAAATAACACGACAGTTTAAAAACGTTTTGAAGTCAGAATGTTTTTTGGCAAACGTGTTTGTTGAACATAACATACATCTAGTTTTCAAAAACGTTTGTGGTAGGCCTACGTTTCATACCCATCATATAACCCGACATTAAAACATTTTCTGTAAACATTTGGTGTTTGACGGGTAACAACCGTAACACTAACCCCGTGTCTAACTCGCAACTTCTCTTGCATTAACAAAACCGCGGTTAGCTAACACTAATCACTTAACCATAATCTTAACCATAACCATAACCTTAACTCTAACCATCAGTAATACTATAACACTGACCATAACCTATAACCTTAAATCGGTAACCACAATTAGCACGGTTAAAGGGCATATTATCAACTATATTGTTAACTCCTTAATAACATGTTGAAATGTTTTTGCATCTATAGTTTACGAAAATGACGACGGATCGTTTATTAAAACGTTTAATACCCTTTTTATAGGCCCTAATCCGACAATGAAACATTCACTGTAAAAAGTTTGGTGTTTGCTGTGGTAACACTAACCCTGGACTAACCTGCACCATCTCTTGCATTTTAGAAACAGCCTTAACTCTAATCATCAGTAACACTACATAACACTCACCCTAACCTTAAAACTGTATTCACAATTTTTCGCACGGTTAAAGGGCATAACTAAATAACATAACACCACGAAACGATCACGTTTTTCAAATCTTAAACGTTTTTTGTCAATCAACGCAATTTAATATTGATTTTAGGCACGTACGCCAAGGAAATGTGAACCAACTTTCGAATTCATGGTTTCTCTGCAGCAGCAAGGCTACTCGCGCATTATTCCTTCATAAAGTCCTAAAAGCAGTCACGTAAACGTTTTTTCGTTCGTTCATGCGCTACGCGCGTCACGTGAATATATTCATATACGACATACGGTGATTTACACAATGGTTCATTCTAGTATGAGCCTATGAGGTCACATAAATATTGTTTTAATTGATGAATGTTATAAATGTGTTTTGGAATCTTTTATATTAAAAATACATTAAACCACGCAACTCAACCCCAATGTTGGAGACTTAATAAAGGTTCAATAAAAAATATGATGAAAATTCCAAAATGAGTTTTATGGAGGTTGCGTGGTTGATAGTTACTCCAGTGAATCTGTTATTGTGTCTAAATTTGAAGATATGGGAATGCTTGTGTCATCGGTCTTATCTATATTCAAAACCTAATTATCCAAGAATTAAGGAATATTCCAATTAAATCGAATTTAATCGAATATTCAAATTTTTATGAATATTCAAAGTAACGAATATTCAAATTAACCAATATTAAAACTATTTCTTTTCATTGCATTCAAAATTATAGGAATTTATATATTTTTGCATAATTAATTCAAAAAACTCATCAAATTATTAATGTTTAGATATATATAGATGACGTCATTAATTGCATATTCATGAGATGACGTTACCAGATTGAATATTCATAAGATGATGACATTAATTTGCATATTCATGAGATGACTTCACCAATTTGCATATTCATAAGATGACGTCACTAATTGGCATATTCATGAGATGACGTCATTAATAAGCATATTCATGAGATGACGTCATTAATAAGCATATTCATGAGATGACGTCATTAATTGCATATTCATGAGATGACGTCACCAATTTGCATATTCATGAGATGACGTTGCCAATTTGAATATTTATAAGATGACGTCATTAATTAGCATATTCATGAGATGACGTCACAATTTGCATATTCATAAGATGGCGTCATTAATTTGCATATTCATGAGATGACGTCATTAATTAGCATATTCATGAGATGACGTCATTAATTAGCATATTCATGAGATGACGTCACCAATTTGCATATTCATGAGATGACGTCATTAATTTGCATATTCATGAGATGACGTCATTAATAAGCATATTCATGAGATGACGTCACCAATTTGCATATTCATGAGATGACGTCATTAATTAGCATATTCATGAGATGACGTCACAATTTGCATATTCATATGACGTCATTACTTTGCATATTCATGAGATGACGTCATTAATTTGCATATTCATAAGGTGACGTCACCAATTTGCATATTCATGAAATGATGTCACCAATTTGCATATTCATAAGATGACGTCATTAATTTGCATATTCATGAGATGACGTCATTAATTTGCATATTCATAAGGCGACGTCACCAATTTGCATATTCATGAAATGATGTCACCAATTTGCATATTCATAAGATGACGTTATTAATTTGCATATTCATGAGATGACGTCATTAATTAGCACATTCATGAGATGACGTCACCAATTTGCATATTCATGAGATGACGTCGCCAATTTGCATATTCATAAGACGTCATTAATTTGCATATTCATGAGATGACGTCACCAATTTGCATATTCATAAGATGACGTCATTAATTTGCATATTCATGAGATGACGTCATTAATTTGCATATTTATAAGGTGACGTCATTAATTTGCATATTCATGAGATGACGTCACCAATTTGCATATTCATGAGATGACGTCATTAATTTGCATATTCATGAGATGACGTCATTAATTTGCATATTCATGAAATGACGTCACCAATTTGCATATTCATGGGATGACGTCACCAATTTGCATATTCATAAGATGACGTCATTAATTTGCATATTCATAAAATGACGTTACCAATTTGAATATTCATGAGATGACGTCATTTATTAGCATATTCATGAGATGACGTCACCAATTTGCATATTCATGAGATGACGTCACCAATTTGCATATTTATAAGATGACGTCATTAATTCCTGTGGAAGTATGGGTTTCAAATAGAATAGACAAATGGGTTACTTTCATTTGAAATTCGCTGTCGACGTGATGTAATAATCGGATTATCTACCATAGCAATATATGACTATATCACCCTGCACTACAAGTAGGTTGCACTCATCACCTGTGTATGTCTGCATTCATAGATTGAATACAATACCGCTCTTATCAAAGATGCATATCTTACAGGTGTGAGTGATCAGAATGATATGGTTCAATGCATTGGTACCGCACGAGTGCAGGGCGATATAGTCAAAAAATTTATTCATCTATTGCTATATGGTAATCACCCCGATTATTACGTCACTTCGACTGCGAATACTCACTCCCCAGCGATATGATAGGTTTCAAATGGAATGAGTAGCCCAATTGCAGTTGACGATTTTCAATCTTTTTGGGTTGGCTTCGTACGCATATTTTTTGTCTCGGAACTCAATATTTGGTAGTCAATTTTGGGTTTTTATGGATTTACTTCTTAGCATTAAATTTGTTCAGAAATGCGATCGAAATAAATAAAAGAACTGAAGTGATTGTATTTACACATTACCATTTATTAATCATGAGTTTTTGCAAATAGTTTTATGAGCCCGTTTTAGAAGCTTTGAAATGCAAAATTAATGCAAAATAATTAGAAACGTTGTAATCACTGCAGGCATCCATGATATTCACACTGAAATGTCACTAAGTTGGATTACCAAATCGGTCAACCCTGTTTGGCAACCCCGACCTTGATATCGTCCTCTCAGCAAACAAACAATTTTGTCAAAGATGTCATAATTTCCCAGCAAACACAAAAACGTTTTAAAAACGTTTAAATAAGTTATATTTTGGCTTTTGGTTTGGATAAAAACGTTTTAATAACATTAAAATGTCGGGTTATATAAAGGTCACGATAACGTTTTAAAACGTTTTGTATGAAAACACACTACAACAATATTTTTAAATGTATTCAAAAAATGTTATTGTGTAAACTATTTTTGCAAATATTTTTGCCAAATATTGTGTCAATACTTAAATAACATTATGTGACACAATATTTGGCAAAAATGTTTGTTTGCAAAAACATTATGTTAAAATATTTGAACCCAGCAAACACAGAAATGTTCTTAAAATGTTTTTTCAAAACCTTTTAATAACATTTAAATGTCGGGTTATATAAAGTCATGAAAACGTTTTTAAATGTTATTGAAAATATTTTGGGCAAACATTTTTCGCAAAAAATATTTTTTCAACCCCAAAATAACATTCTGTTTAGAATGTTTTATATCAAGTTTTCAAGAATGTGTTTGGAATGTTATTAAAATTTTTTTTAATGGTTATATAACCCGATATTTAAACGTTTTCTGTAAAACATATTTGTTTGCTGAGCAGTAGATTATCAAAAAATGTTTTTTAACGCTATGAAAATGTTTTATACTCTTAATATACCCTTTATATAACCCGACATTTAAACGTTTTCTGACAACCTTTTATAACCTTTTGCGAATGATGTCGAAAACGTTTTGTGTTTGCTGGGTTTAATATTAAAACAACCTGTCATAAATCTAAACCTGCTCATATTATGACAATTGACACAATCGTGTGCAGCATCTTATTAGCCCTATACTAGTTTGATACCACCTTTGCTACCAAAGACTCTAAATTGACAAAGATTGATACCAGTGTATGAAATTTGGTGCATTTTCAAAAGTTGCAAATCAAAACGATCGCGCAGTCGGAATTGCATAGCGGTCATTTTAGGCTATGTCATGGTTACGCTCTGCAGTTCTGCGTACTCCTATTAATTTGCAACTTTTAAAACTGCAACAATGGTATCAAATTTTGTCAATTTAGAGCATTTGGTAGCAAATGTGGTTTACAATTGAAGCCAACAAGTTTCTGCACACGATCACGTGTCAAACAAATTATCATAACATGCGCAGTTTAAATTTATGACGGGTTACATAAACATAATATGTAAGGACTTCCTTTTTTATTGTGTTTAGTAGCCGTGTTCACACGATGGAAAAAAAAACATTCGGAGGAAACTCAAGAGGATCAATACCTTGTAAGGTTCATTCAGGGGGCTCGCCCGTGTGGACGCATTTAGAGGTTTGATACGCCATGACCTGCCAAGGGAAACTTGGAGATTTAAAACGTACCTTCAAACACAACGTAGGCCTAGATGAAACTTGAAGGTTTGTGACAAAAAGACACGTTTGGGGTTTCCGGGGGTAACGTCATCAACATAATCTACTGTCATATTTGATCAGAACGGTCTTTTGTTGTCTACTGAGATTTCGTGCTATTCGCATTGTTGTTACTTAATACATCATCATCATCTACATTCGTATCGCTTCTCCTAGATAAGAAGTCACTTCGTAGTACACGATAGAGCAAGACTACACTTATACCAAATAGAATAAGGGAGCATAAATTGATCCCACAGCACCATAGCGAAGAGGTTGCATTACAATCGTCATGTAGCATAAGCATCAGAACGGTAAAGCTGCCCAATCGGCAAGTCAGAAACGAGAAAATGTTGATGGCGTTGTTAACTTTAAACAATAGCGATGTTTTTGGTGTTCCGTACATTAACAGCAACATGCGTCCGTGAAGAAATATACTGTTGATTTCAGCAAAACAAGCAAGAATCACGTATCCTATGAAAGAGTGGTGATAGAGAAAGTAACCAATGCCCACACAGGAGAGCTGAAATGGATAAATCAATGTAAAATATTATTGATTAATGCTAATTGATTGATACAAATTCCGTTAGAGACAGCCCATCACCCTTGCTTTCATGCCCTGCGGGGCCATTCTGCATTGGAACTCCATCAATTGCAAGTCTTTACTCACCATGCCCCTGAAAATTTACCCCCCCCCCCGACCAAGAAAGCTGGCTACACCCCTGCTGTTAGCCACGGTTTAGCCACTTGTCTGAGTACAAAGGATCTTTCGGGAAAGTGAAATTCACATTTTCAAGCGTTATTATTATTCGCTGTCGTAGTGCACGTTACAATATGACGTTCCCAGGTCAACTGGATCACGCTTTCTTTGTTACGAACCACTGATCGAAATGATCACAACACAAAGCATATGGCATATCAAAATTCGGAACAGGTGTATGAGCCCAGACTTGGACCAGTAACCAATGGTTACTAACGTGCACTACGACAGCGAATTGTCTCAAACAAGCCAGCCACCAGTTGTATATACCTCCTCCCAACTCTCAGTAGTGATCCACTGGCCTAAAGATCACTTAGCTGATCAGTATGAACTGGACGTACGAACTTATGATGACTCATTGGGAGTCAGAGATACAAATGTATACAACGTCAATGGTCGCACTTACCGAAGGTGAGAGTTTAGAAGGTGTAATTGGGAATATCAGTTTATGATGATGATGTAATGACGATGCGTTGAACATTAGGAAACGAATTTGGAGAAAACCTTCTGTTAATAAAATACTATGCTGAGCCACCAGCATGGGTGGTTCACGCTTCAGTAATTTCAGATGATTGAGCTCAGTAATACATGTCTTCCAATTCATGAAAACAAATAAATAATCAGCTTATCGGATTAAAAGCTTAGAGGGAAGGTCTTGCTGCTCAGCAAGTGTTTGTGATTATCAGAAGGTTTTCTCCAAATTCATTGTCTAATGAAACGTGATCAACAAAGGTATCTTTATAAAAGAAATCAACAACTGGTTCATTGAAGGGCACTTTATCGTCTGACGACACTCTCACAAGGTATGTTGTTCCAATCATTTTACCTACCAAAATATGATGTACCAACACAGGCCACGTGGCATAGAACCCTTGGTATTTCAGTAAATCAACTGAATCGAAGATTAAATAACCTGGCAATGTGGAAGAAAAAAGAACATCAATGTACATAACAAGTATAATAGACTTTTCAAACCGATTCATTTCGATTAAACCCGAAGCATGAAATTTCCCCGACGGATCGCACGCGCAGAAAAAAGTCCACCTTCAGCATCAGTACTGTGCGAAGTTCCAGTGTATAACAGGCATTATAACCACAAACTTTCACACCGTGTACTTTCACACAGTCAATTATGGATAAGAGAGGTACTTTTGCCAAGGATACTCAATGCGCAATCAAGCGTGTAGTGGTATGTCTTGTGCAAGAGACTGGTTTGTGGAAGAGGTGAGGTATATTTTGTGGTTCTGTAAAAAAAATCCAACTAACGAAAAATGTCGAACATTTCGAAGTTATCTTTCCATTGTTGTCATACTGTAAACGTTGACATAACTGGAATTTTAGACACAAACTAAAGGTGCCCTCCAATAAAATCCCACCAGCAAAAAAGGGCACGTAACCTTATTCTTGTAGGGATTTTTAGAGGGGGGGGGGCTCTCTATCTGTACAGGAAGTTTGCCCCAAGGCTCAGGTGCGCCATTAGGCGAACGTTTACGGTATTATGAAGTACCAAATAACGATGGTGTTTAGCTAAATACATTTGGCAAACATTTCCTGCGAAGACCCATGTTGATTTTGGCTAAGTAAGTTGTTGTTTCACTTAAAAGGCTACCGTAATTCATGACATTTCTTGTCCCCCAATTTGACCCCAAGCTTACTGAATAAATACCGCAGTTTTCCGAACTTTTCCGATCTTGATATGAAATGGTCTATAATCATAGATTTCTTCAACTTTAATTTAACAACATAGCAACGCTACATTCAAGTTACACAAGGTTTAAACAGTAAGGTCAAGTGAAAAATGTTTATTCCGTTACAGGCCGTCGGTCACCCTTCCTTTCATGCCCTGTGGGGTTATTCTATATATCTTTAATATATATATATATCTATAAATCTTTACCATGGACGTCGGCGGCCTCAGCCGGGCTTGCGGCCTTTATGTCTTTTTAAGCCATACCGGGCTGGGTGCAGGTAATTTTGATTGGGTTACCTCAGCTCGTCAACATACAGACCGCGAGCCCGAAAGGGCTGAGGCCGCCGACTTAAAGACTTGCAAATTATGGAGTTCCAATACAGAATGGCCCCGCAGGGCATGAAAGCAAGTTTTAAAAAAAACATACATACGCACTTACATCACTACTGAACTTATGAGGTGAACCAAATCATGACAAGCATATACTCATCAGATCTGCAAACGCCAGTCTGGAGCAATAATTTGATATAAAATCGTCATTCAACTCACCCACAAATATGCCTGTAATGACTTCTCCCAGTGTTGTGCATGTTGTCAATCGATCTTCTAAATATTCAGGTGTTGTGTAAAAGCTGTTGGTGAAAGTGAAACAAATAGTTTGAAATATTTCGAGGGTTGGGACGAGAAGGTACTACCTGCAATAGCTGCCCCATAGACATTTTCACAATTCCTGCATTCTCTATTATACAACTCTAAAATATGACACCTGGCAGCTATTGCAGATAGGGCTTTCTTGCCTAAACCCTTTGATTTGTAAATATAATTATACAGAGTATATAGCATAGCATTTTCGAGATATACGACGGACACAATAGGATGGAGACTGTACTAGGCATTGCGCGTAGCGAAAATCACTGCGCTTTCTGTTCTTTAATTGCAATCAGCAAACGATATAAAAAAATTAATTGAATATTCAATCGGAAAATCTAAGAGAGAAAGCCCAAGAAAGTAAATCTACTGTGATGAAATACAAATAAATGTTCATTTCAAACGATTAATAATTTACTTAGCATAGTAAAAAAAACCCAATAAAGTAGAGAGGAAGGGTAATGTTGTTGTTTTTTGGGGTGTTTTTTTTCAGTGTTTTTTGTGGTAAAATAATATTTTGAACTTAACTTCTGACCATGCATGTCATAGTCGTGCAATTATTTGATAAGGAATTATGAAAATCTGTTTGCTTGTAATGAAAAAATAAATAAAACATGGAGAAACCACATTTCTAAAATAAGAAAGTACTACCCATTCAGGTATTTGACACAGCAGGTGCCCCCCCCCCCTGACAAAAAAAAAAATGAAAGAAAAAGTGCCCCTCTGACAAAAATGAAAGAGAAAATCAGGAGGGCAAAGGAAAAGGAAAAGGGCAAGGAGCCCCTTTTCTAGCAAAATTCAGGGCCAAAATAGTGTAAAATACAACATTTGTAACATTGTAACAATAAAGCCCTTTTTTAGCCGGATAATGGGCGAAAATAGTGTAAAATACCATTTTTTTCTCGCTACGCGCGCACATCATCCCAATAAGGCCCTATAAAGACTATAGAAATGAGCAAATGCATATTTCAAATCATAACATTATGTCAAATATATTAAAACAACTTTCATTCAAGACTTCAAATTTTTAATATGGGCTCAATGCATTACAAGGTTTTGTGTAGAAATTGCTCAATGATTATAGCTTCCTATACCAGTATGCATAGGACCTACCATTGCCTTTTATGTCACTCTGTGATATTTATTCCTGAGCAATTCGAATTAAATTCAGATGTTATTAAAAAATATATCGTAATTAACAGTTAATTTATTTCGAGGACTGTATAATATGGTACCCATCTTTTGGTGGTCAAAATGATTTACTGATGGACATTTTGGGACAATGGGCAAAATAATTTACTGGGTAAATGTTGGGTGACAAACGTCACTTGTTGGGTGACAAACGTCGCGTCGGTTTATGGGCTATTTACCAGATAGTTCGTAAAATCCTGGGTGGGGGGCACTCCCATATATTGACATACGTCATGTGCCCATGAAATGACCCCGTTATTTTTGGCAAATCCTACACTGAATGACCCCATTTGTTCAGTAGCCTACACTGAATGACCCCATTTTTTGAACAATTAGTCCTCAAAATTGAAAAAGATAAATGAGTTTTGTCTATTTTGTACTGTAAAATTGGGTAAAAAGCCATTTTTGATATAATGATGTGACATTTTGGGCGCTCCCATACAAAATCACCCCATCTTTGACATTGCCAACACCGAATGACCCCCTTTTTCTAAAATTTTCAACACTGATAGTGATAGACCCCTAGTTTCGTACCATGGTGGGCACAGGTAGGTCACTTTCATATTCGAGTGCCACCCCAGGCGTAAAATATGACTTGTACTGACCCATGATGGCATTTCTCACATCGTGGTGTAAGTTATGTTTACATTTGTACAAATGTCGCGAGGAGACTGCCCTTATATTAGGCCGTGTAAAATTAATATTTTGGTTCTCGTCCCCTCCCTCCTCAATTTCTGGGATTTGTCAGATTTTTTTTTTTATAGATTTTTCAATGTTTTTAGACTTTGGAATGATTTATGAAATCTTCATACATATAAATAAGTTTATTAGAGAACAAGCATCACTTCCAAGTCTTTTTGTGGAACTCTAGGGGGTTTATCCCTCAGAATCTCACATTTGAAAAAGAAAAAAAGGGCCTCATCGTTTCCTCGAGCACTGTTGGAGAAGACCGAAAACTACTGACAATGCTAATTTTACATTGAAAAAAAAAACAAAAACAAAAAAACACCTCCCTCCCTCATGAATTCATGAAAATCCTCTGGACGAGAAACAAAACATTAATTTTATACGGCCTTATATACTGCAAAAACAAGTGTTAACAGATTAACACTATTTGAGTAACACTTTTTAAACATGTTAAACCATTAATGTATTAACATTTATGATTTTGATTTAAGCTTCTGATCCAAACACACGAAATAATTCCGAATTTCAGATGGTACTCTGTTTAACACTTTGGATGAACTTTCATGAACATATTAACATTCATGTTAAAATATTAACAATATTGTGTTAAAATATAAACACAATGTTAATATTTGAACACATTAACGGTTTAACATGTTTAAAAGGTATTACTCAATTAGTGTTAATCTATTAACATTCGTTTTTGGAGACTGTTAACGTGTTTAAAATGAACATTCGCATTAGTGTTAATGTGTTAATAAAAGTGTTAATATTTTATTATAACACACATTTGTTAATATTTTAACACAAATGTTAATATTTTAACATAATAACAGTTGAACGTGTTTAAAAAAATGTAACTCAAATAGTGTTAATCCGTTAACACTTGTTTTTGCAGTATATAACAATTAGCGAAACAACTTACCAGTAGCAGCCCAAACTTGCCATAATAATAGCATGTACGAAAGAACCCACAACGTTGCTCCATTTATATCTCGTCGGGCCTGCATATTTAGCAGGTACGGGGATGAAAGACGACTTGCCCTTCAGTATTTGGCTAAACTTAGTGAATGATAAATAAGAAATCAGAATGGAACACACTCCAGCAGGATTAAACATAGTGGCTAATCGTTCCTACCACACGGGACCACCACATGAAGGCCTATAGAATTATTGTACTGTTGACGAATGCTATATAACTGCATGTACACTGCACAGCCCAGGTGGTGTATGACGTGCATTCCCTAAATTCAGTAAATTTTCAGCGTCAACCGTGTAATTGAATGGGATTATTTTGAAATTTTAAAACGCTTGAAATATCACAAACAAATAGGCCTATGTTGATAAATAATATAAATACAAGCTTAAACCGTTGGGGTTCGATAATGAACCCCACAAAACTAACCGAGTATATGGAAAATGCCATACGGCCGGGCGGTTTCACGAGTTGCCGGCTCGATCATGTCATCCGCCGCCTGGCACAGCCGGCATAAAAATGCGACTTTGTGAAGCATAAAACCCTATTCAGTGTGAATAGACTCTGCATGGTTCAAAGCGTTGATATTTTCGAACTTGACCCGATTTGTGATATGGCGACCATGGTGATTTACTTTGACATTGAATTCTGACGGTCTGACTCATTAGCCCCGGATCAGCTCGGTCAATCGTTTCAACTTTAAATAGGCCTACCGCGCGGCACACGAAGAGTTTGTTTCCAAAGCAATTAAATCCACTTTGTATAAGCTTTTGTATAGTTCTGAGAAATTCAAGGTTTTGTTTTGCTAGTATTACGTTCACTGTATTTTCAATGTAGACTTATTTCCTTATTTTGGGACGTCGGACCCAAGTGGGTTTTATTTATCCAGTTTGGAAACAAACAGATTCGACCAATTTTCAGAAAACCGAATTTAATTTTAAACACCTCTTACTTAAAAAAAAATAAATATTTTGTGAGAACTGTAATTTTGACTATTTTGCATTCTTTGAAACAACACCAATTTCGTTCGTGTGCAATTTTAAAACAAATAATCCTACTGATTTCACGTTTTCTTGATGAATTAGAATATTTCAATCAATGTCTTATCGGAAAAAAAACATGTTGTTATAGTGTGTTTTCACATAAAACGTTTTCATGACGTTTATATAACCCAACATTTAATGTTATTTACAAAACCAAAATCCAAAATATAACCCGTTTAAAACAATTTTAAAAGGATTTGTGTTTGCTGTGGAGCCATGCATAACTAATATCACATTTGACAAGTTCTGCGTTCTACACAAGGCTTTTAAAAACAGGAGCGACGCCATGGTTTTCAAATAAGGCCGAAGTAAGTGGGAGCCAGGGAGCCATGTCCCTTGGTGGAGTTCGAAGAGGAAAAACACAATGTGGGCCGGGGGTCAGAGAACGAGGCCTTCTGGATTTTAGGATTTAAAATGTGACGAAAACCTGTAAATTTCGCATATTACCTTGATACAAACAATATTATTTTTGATCAGAATATATCGAGGGTTGACAAACAGAAGGCCTTAACTCAAAAAGTGCATTTTTGAGAAAAATGAGAAAAAATAATATTTTGCATTGAGATGTGACCAAGTATTATTGTGCTATAGATGCAATAGGAAGTTGAATTGATTTAAGGCTTATGATTTTAAGAATCTGTGGGTATTACAGATTATTTTGGTACCAAAATCTCAAAATGGCCAAAAGTGAGTTAAGGCCTTTTGTCTGTCAACCCTCGATATTATGATTATTTCTCAGCGTAAACAAAATTTGTTCATGCACATTGTGCTATCAGCGGTAGATAGCAACACATTCTGTACAATGACGATATGTATATTGTGCTATAATCAGCGGAAGATAGCAACACACACTGTACCACGATGACACGCATATTGTGCTATCAGGGGTAGATAGCAACACACTATGTACCATAATGCCGTGCATAATGTGCTATTACTAATTAGGGGTAGATAGCAACACACTCTGTACCATAATGATATGCATATTGTGCTATCAGGGGTAGATAGCAACACTCTCTGTGACCATGATGATATGCATATTGTGCTATCAGGGGTAGATAGGAACACACTCCGTACCATGATGACATGCATATTGTGCTATCAGGGGAAGATATAGCAACACACTCTGTACCATGATGACATGCATATTGTGCTATCAGGGGTAGATAGCAACACACTCTATACCGTGATGATATGCATATTTTGCTATCAGGGGTAGATAGCAACACACTCTATACCGTGATGACATGCATATTGTGCTATCAGGGGTAGATAGCAACACGATATGTACCATGATGACATGCATATTGTGCTACTAGGGGTAGATAGCAACACACTCTATACCGTGATGACATGCATATTTTGCTAGCAGGGGTAGATAGCAACACACTCTATACCGTGATGACATGCATATTGTGCTATCAGGGGTAGATAGAAACACATTCTGTACCATGATGACATTCATATTGTGCTATCAGGGGTAGATAGCAACACACTATGTACCATGATGACATGCATATTGTGCTATCAGGGGTAGATAGCAACACACTCTGTACCATAATGGCATGCATATTGTGCTATCAGGGGTAGATAAAAACACACTCTGTACCATGATGGCATGCATATTGTGCTATCATGGGTAGATAGCAACACACTCTGTACCATAATGGCATGCATATTGTGCTAGTAGGGGTAGATAGCAACACACTCTGTACCATGATGGCATGCATATTGTGCTGTCAGGGGTAGATAGCAACACACACTATACCGTGATGACATGCATATTGTGCTATCATGGGTAGATAGCAACACACTCTGTACCATGACGATATGCATATTGTGCTATCAGGGGGTAGATGGCAACACACTCTGTACCATAATGGCATGCATATTGTGCTATCAGGGGTAGATAGCAACACACACTATACCGTGATGACATGCATATTGTGCTATCATGGGTAGATAGCAACACACTCTGTATCATGATATGCATATTGTGCTATCATGGGTAGATAGCAACACACTCTGTACCATGATGGCATGCATATTGTGCTATCAGGGGTAGATAGCAACACACTCTGTACCATAATGGCATGTATATGGTGCTATCAGGGGTAGATAGCAACACACTCTGTACCATGATGGCATGCATATTGTGCTGTCAGGGGTAGATAGCAACACACCCTGTACCATGATGGCATGCATATTGTGCTGTCAGGGGTAGATAGCAACACACTCTGTACCATGATGGCATGCATATTGTGCTATCAGGGGTAGATAGCAACACACTCTGTACCATGATGATATGCATATTGTGCTATCATGGGTAGATAGCAACACACTCTGTACCACAATGGCATGCATATTGTGCTGTCAGGGGTAGATAGCAACACACTCTGTACCATGATGGCATGCATATTGTGCTGTCAGGGGTAGATAGCAACACACACTTTACCGTGATGGCATGCATATTGTGCTATCATGGGTATATAGCAACACACTCTGTACCATGATGACATGCATATTGTGCTGTCAGGGGTAGATAGCAACACACACTTTACCGTGATGGCATGCATATTGTGCTATCAGGGGTAGATAGCAACACACTCTGTACCATGATGGCATGCATATTGTGCTATCAGGGGCATGCATATTGTGCTATCAGGGGTAGATAGCAACACACTCTGTACCATGATGGCATGCATATTGTGCTATCAGGGGTAGATAGCAACACACTCTGTACATGATGGCATGCATATTGTGCTATCAGGGGTAGATAGCAACACACTCTGTACCATGATGGCATGCATATTGTGCTATCAGGGGTAGATAGCAACACACTCTGTACTATAATGACATGCATATTGTGCTATCAGGGGTAGATAGCAACACACTCTGTACTATAATGGCATGCATATTATGCTATCTGGGGTAGATAGCAACACACTCTGTACCATGATGGCATGCATATTGTGCTATCAGGGGTAGATAGCAACACACTCTGTACTATAATGACATGCATATTGTGCTATCAGGGGTAGATAGCAACACACTATGTACCATGATGACATGCATAGTGTGCTATCAGGGGTAGATAGCAACACACTATGTACCATGATGATATGCATATTATGCTATCAGGGGTAGATAGCAACACACTCTGTACTATAATGACATGCATATTATGCTATCAGGGGTAGATAGCAACACACTCTGTACTATAATGGCATGCATATTATGCTATCAGGGGTAGATAGCAACACACTCTGTACCATAATGACATGCATATTGTGCTATCAGGGGTAGATAGCAACACACTCTGTACCATGATGACATGCATATTGTGCTATCAGGGGTAGATAGCAACACACTCTGTACCATAATAACATGCATATTGTGCTATCAGGGGTAGATAGCAACACATTCTGTACAATGACGATATGTATATTGTGCTATAATCAGCGGAAGATAGCAACACACACTGTACCACGATGACACGCATATTGTGCTATCAGGGTAGATAGCAACACACTATGTACCATAATGCCGTGCATAATGTGCTATTACTAATTAGGGGTAGATAGCAACACACTCTGTACCATAATGATATGCATATTGTGCTATCAGGGGTAGATAGCAACACTCTCTGTGACCATGATGATATGCATATTGTGCTATCAGGGGTAGATAGGAACACACTCCGTACCATGATGACATGCATATTGTGCTATCAGGGGAAGATATAGCAAAACACTCTGTACCATGATGACATGCATATTGTGCTATCAGGGGTAGATAGCAACACACTCTGTACCATAATAACATGCATATTGTGCTATCAGGGGTAGATAGCAACACACACTATACCGTGATGACATGCATATTGTGCTATCAGGGGTAGATAGCAACACTCTCTGTACCATGATGACGTGCATATTGTGTTATCAGGGGTAGATAGCAACACTCTCTGTACTATAATGACATGCATATTGTGCTATCAGGGGTAGATAGCAACACACTCTGTACTATAATGGCATGCATATTATGCTATCAGGGGTAGATAGCAACACACTCTGTACCATGATGACATGCATATTGTGCTATCAGGGGTAGATAGCAACACACTCTGTACCATAATGACATGCATATTGTGCTATCAGGGGTAGATAGCAACACACTCTGTACCATGATGACATGCATATTGTGCTATCAGGGGTAGATAGCAACACACTCTGTACCATAATGATATGCATATTGTGCTATCAGGGGTAGATAGCAACACTCTCTGTACTATAATGATATGCATATTGTGCTATCAGGGGTAGATAGCAACACACTCTGTACCATAATGATATGCATATTGTGCTATCAGGGGTAGATAGCAACACACTCTGTACCATAATAACATGCATATTGTGCTATCAGGGGTAGATAGCAACACACTCTGTACTATAATGATATGCATATTGTGCTATCAGGGGTAGATAGCAACACACTCTGTACTATAATGATATGCATATTGTGCTATCAGGGGTAGATAGCAACACACTCTGTACCATAATAACATGCATATTGTGCTATCAGGGGTAGATAGCAACACACTCTGTACCATAATAACATACATATTGTGCTATCAGGGGTAGATAGCAACACACTCTGTACCATGATGACATGCATATTGTGCTATCAGGGGTAGATAGCAACACACTCTGTACCATAATAACATACATATTGTGCTATCAGGGGTAGATAGCAACACACTCTGTACCATGATGACATGCATATTGTGCTATCAGGGGTAGATAGCAACACACTCTGTACCATAATGATATGCATATTGTGCTATCAGGGGTAGATAGCAACACTCTCTGTACCATGATGACGTGCATATTGTGTTATCAGGGGTAGATAGCAAGTTATGTTTTCAAGAGAAATCGTCATAAACTATAGAAAAGAAAAGAAAATGCACAAGACACGTTTTACCAATATAACGTAGTAATATCAAAATATTTATTTCAATAAAACTTGCAAGCTTTGTTGTCTCATTTTACCATATTAAAATTTGAATGTGCATACCGTATTCTGATTTCTGTCTTACATTGAGGCAAACCATTTAAATAATTTGTTTCTATTTATTTGAGCGGTTTTAATCATGTTGATATGAAACAAGAATGTGTAATAAAATAAATATTTATTTCCGGTGGCGGTATACGTTTTAGCACGGAAATAGTAGATAACTATTTCCATGGTTTTAGTTAATACCATCTAAAAACAACATGGGTATTTAATTTGATTAGGGTATTAAGACAATTAACATGAGCTTTCTACTGATACAAAAAACCTCAGTTTTGATGATAAAAATGGGAGCGGGTGATGCTGTTGACCTATTCACATACCTTTATACGTATGTGTTATCACACGAGTTGGGCGCAGACAACACCCCAGCAAACACAAAAACGTTTTTAAAACGTTTTAAACTGATTATATTTTGGGCTTTAGTTTAGGTGAAAACATTTTGATAACATTAAAATGTCGGGTTATATAAAGGTCATGAAAACGGTTTAAAACGTTTTATATGAAAAATGATACAAAAATATTTTTTTAATGTTGTCAAAATGTTATAGTACAATATTTTCATTAAACATTTTTCCAAAATGTTTTACAAAATATCTTGTCAACATTTAAATAACATTATAGTAAAATATTTGGCAGCACGTTTTCAGAAAATGTGTTTGAATGTTACGGAAACGTTTTATACCCTTAATATAACCCGACATTTAAACGATTTCTGACAATCTTTGCTAACCTTTTGCGAATTATGTGAAAAACATTTTGTGTATGCTGGGACACTTATACCGCATACCTATGTCTAATTCATGTAATTAATTGTTGCTGCAGCATCGTAATGCATGCATTATCATTATGATAATAGTTTGCGAGCATATACTACTAACTTGAATATTTAAATATCGGAATATATCGAATAAGTATGAGGAATACAGATTTGGGCCATACATGTATATTATAGTATTTTTTCTCTCAGACGTGCAATTATAATACAAATCCAATAACAGTTTAGGACCTATAATATTTATAAGTTATATCATGGTATTTCAATTTCTCGATTTGTTCAGACTCAATAATTATTATCCAACAGTATCAACAGATTTCAACTGGAATGGTTCAATGCAACAAACAATGTTGTTTTCGATGCGCAAAATCAAGTTTCTTTTTATTTAACTATTTCCACCAACTTGGAATTATACCGGTATACGGGCACAAGCTGTAAGAAATCAAAACCTTTCATTAGCGAAATTCGTTCGTGGGCACAAAATGTTTAGATAATGGTAAAATAAAATTAGAAGCATCAAAGATGTTAAAAGCTTAAAAAATCTTAAAAGCTTATCCCGCGGTATTTACAATAAGTCTGGGTATTTACAACGACTTACTGATATTTACATATACAGTATTTACTATATAAGTTCCTCAACAGAACTAATAGGTTCCTCAAAGAGGTTGAAAGAATAAAAACAATGAAAAACAGTTTTAATCGCCACCAATTTATAGTTTATCATAAAGTCATATTCCCTTTTTTGTTTCCATGTAAAATATTAAACAAACACAGGAGCAAGCACACCCATATATCACCAACTGATGGACGCGTATATAGCCAACATGTTCTTCCTTATATATTCTTCCAGAGTGATCAGTCCTGATTGCAAAATGCATCTTTGGTCCGTTCTGATACCATTATTTCGTGCACAAACACACGGTACTACTCAATTGGGTCCTGTTAATCACCAAAATATATAAAATCACACGCTGGTCCATTATTTCAGAGAGTTTTAAATAAGTTAAAATGATTCAACTGTTTCCATGTAGACTCGGTCACAAGAAAGATAGGCTCGAGGTCCATAACAATAAGAAATAATGGTATGATCAACATCATTGTTCATGTTCAAAGCTTCCATTTATAATAATAGCGACATCATATAAACCATAAAATGCGATACTAGAACCAATCATATATATCATAATGATGTAAGTGCAGTAAGAAATCAAATAAATAGGTGCAATGCCAACTTTTGCTATACGCATATATAGTTCAATATCCCGATCATGACATATTCCATTTGTTCGCATAACATTATACTAGCTTCAATGGCTTGATGTAAAGTCCGCAATCTGATTCCATAACAGAGTCCCTGATGCTGATGGCCGTGTTTGGCGTGTTTCCACTTTTTCTATAGTTCTAGTACTGATCATGACATAAACATTTTTTCACTATAAACCCTACTTCTAGTACTGAACATGGCATATTCGAGTTCTTGGTAACAGTTTCAAATCTTATGCTTTGGTGGAGTGATTGTATCAGATCAGATTCTGAATGTCCACTAATTGATCCCATAGCAGAGTCTCTCCTGTGTCCGGACGCTGCTCTTCTTGTCTGATAGACTTCTGGTTCTGTCCCTTTTAACTCCTACGGTTTTAGTACTGATCATAACATATTTATCCAAATTCTTTGCAACAGTTTCAATGGATCTTATTTTTTGGTGGAGTCGTTTCATCAGATGAGGGTCCACTAATTGATTCCACGGCAGAGTCTCCTGATGCAGATGGACACTGCTTCCTTTCTGGGGTAAAACTAGGTCCTGCTGAATAAACAAAGGTGATGTTTTAAAGTTATAGATATTTTGATGACCATTAGCGTTATTGTTTAAATATCATCCGTGCTGCGTTCACACATACACATATAATATATTTTCATAATATTTAAGAAAATAAAGGGTAATGCATGATCCTTTACACGAAAATAATGTGTCCGAGGCAGTAAAACGTAAATAATGGGTGAGGCGCAGCCGAACCCATTATTTAAACGTTTTACTGCCGAGGACACATTATTTGCATGTAAAGGATAATGCTGCACCCTTTATTTCTATTCTATTACCACAAAATAGTGTGATTTAAAGAGAAAATATCAAATTTTTTGCCCAAATATTTCAAGTTGTTTACCTCAAGGTGGAGCGCATACGCGTAGCCAAAGCGTATGCACATTCCAATAACACAACCTAACATTCCATTCTCCCTATAAGCAGGTATGCACATACAATAACACACCCCTGACATTCCATTCTCCCCTACATAAGCAGGTGTGCTGTGCGGTGTGATGATAGAAGAACATAAAGTTCGTTGCCCTTGACACTTTATCGCTAATTAATGGTCTGTCACGTGACGCGTTTCAACAAATCACAGTGCGCGATTTTGAATAATGGGCCGTGGGGGTAATAGAATATTATATTAAGGTTAGCAACTATTTTAAACTGTTGCGATTTGGTAGTTAACAGCATCTTGTGAATGATATTAGTGAGCTTTGGCAAAAATTGTATTGATCATTTCATAGCGAGTGTGAATTCAAATGTCACAGATATAATTGTGTAAGTCCTGTGGTTCTTGAATTATCTTGTAGGCCTACGTGGTAAAGAGGGCTAAAACAACAACACTTTTATAAAACATAAATAACTCATTAACAACAATAAATCAAGCAAGTTTTCAAATTATATGATTTGTAGAATGAACTTTTGCAAAACATCAAAGTGTTATT
Source organism: Amphiura filiformis (assembly GCF_039555335.1). Lineage (NCBI taxonomy): Eukaryota > Metazoa > Echinodermata > Ophiuroidea > Amphilepidida > Amphiuridae > Amphiura > Amphiura filiformis. The sequence continues at coordinate 48,173,057 of NC_092641.1, forward strand.
TTTCAATAATAATTATATTGATTTAGATAATGAAAATCGATTTTGTGGCTGCTTCGTACCTCGTCTACTCTTAACGTGACTTTGTTGTTGAAAGCTGCAGCTATTCCAGTTAAAATCCATACACACATACCAGAGAAGATGATCTTCTCTGACACCAGAGGATGATTTAAGGAAGCCCCATCATGCACTGTAAAAGTGTTATCACTAGAGTTTCAACTGCCACTTTACTTTTCAAATCCCATTGAACTCTGTGCAAAAGATGTTGTTTTAGAATTGCCCGTGTGTCATTATTACTTGGTCGATTTCAGATCTAAAGTGATGTATGCATGAAGGATAATTCACACCTTCTGTAGATAACATAAAATGTGAAATCGACTGGCATTTTGAATGTGTATTTATTGTAAATATATCAGTCCAAATTCAAATTTAACCATGCACGTGTGTATGCAGTGGGCGGGCAGCGGTGTCATGTTCACTCACACAGCTGTGCTAACCGCAAGACTTGCTGGGAAGTGCTTAAATCATCCTCTGCTCTGACACATACCTACTGAAGACATGACTTTAATCTTCCACACTGGGAGTGTGAATTTCAAATGGGGTTACAGGAATGAGTGACTCTATTTGAAATCTACACCCCTGTTAATGGGAGATTAAAGTGATGTCTTCCATAAGCATGATAAGGTTGCGGGATTGTAACTGGAATAATCCATTATTATAATAGTCAACCATACTATAAATGATAGAATTATTAAATTTTGAACATACCATTTTGTTTGTCGACGTTGTTCAAATTCCTGTCGACTCGTATTGGAAATTCGTCAGATATTTCTGAAGGCAAACTGCTGGAATTGGACGAGGTTTCGTCATCGGAATCTGTAAGCGAAATGAAAAGATAAAATGCGAAATTTATATAAAATGAAAATGATATCAAATTTTAATCTGAGCAGTGGTTGTAATATTACACACCTTCATATCATTATGATTTTGCTGTTTTTGAAAAAAAATTGAGAATAAAACAATATCAAAGCATGAAATAAGAACAAGCAATTAGCCTCAATTCAATTTCAAATCTTAATTGGTTGAGATTGGATTAAAAATGTCTTTACTCTTGACCGAAAGGCTGACAATAAATGTGTTCACATGATTTGTTGGAAGTTGCCTCTTTTTCCTTGTTCTGTATCTTCAATTATGTTTCTTTCGTTTCTTGTCATGTATGTATACACTCTTAAAATATTTTACTCAACTTGAGTAAAAAGGTTACAACTCAACAAATTGAGTAAAAAACTACTCTAATTGAGGAAATAATACCTAACATTGAGCTCATTGATAATTTTACCCTTAATACTGGCTATTGTTTATCAATTATGTGCTCAATGTTGGGTATTATTTACTCAATGTGAGTAATTATTTATTTTATTTTGTTGAGTTGTGACCTTTTTATTCAAGTTGAGTAAAACATTTTTAAGAGTGTAGGTTAGCATGCCTTTAAGCATGCTATTTAAAAATAGTTCGTTTAGTTTCCCTTGAGCATTTTGCTTGAGCTCCCATGAGAACTACCTGCCGATTGGCCAAAAAGAAGTTTTCATTATCAATTGGACCAATTAGCAACATTGTTAGAATAATTTCACCACGCAATTATTTGCAAAGCTCCATTCTGATTGGTGATTAAAGTAAATATATCATGTAACTGACCAATCAGAGGCAATGTTAGATCGGCAGGGAGTGCTCAGGGGGTTAAAGTGTGTTTCCGCACGGAGCAAACATTAAATCAAACAAAACATAGATATAAAAAAAAAGCTCCTTTTTATACCTTGTAAAGCTAGTCTCCTCGTTGCTGGCATCTCATCTTCAGATGAATCACTGCCTGGTAACTCGTCTTCATTCTCTGATGATATGCTTCCTGGTAATTCATCCTCGTTTTCTGATGAGATGCTTCCTGGCAACTCATCGTCGTTCTCTGATGGAAGGCTGCTTTTCTCTGAAGAGGAATCTGTAAAGACATTAACGTTAAGTCATAATTTGAATTTAAAATAAAAACGTTTCTAAATATCTAAATACATATTTTAAACACTATCTTGTGTTAAAAAACATAAACATCTTCATATTTCTAAACGTGTTTTGGTGTTTATAAATTAACACCCCTATACCTTCACTGTACAAACAAGTGTTTATGAAGTGTTAAAGTGTTTATTAAGTGTTGCTCTGCTGTTTTTGCAGTGAGTTGGAAAAAGTCTGAAGGGGCGTACATACCAACATGACAACATGTGCTTACTTTATTTTAGCATGTTGTTGGAGAGTGAACATTTTGACGTAAGTATGGAAATTATTATTGCTTTTGTAAATTCAATGCAAATCATGCATTGCCATAAGAGCAAAAATGTCCTTTATGTGGGGGGAGGGGGCGTGGGGGTGTATGGGAGGGGTTCGTTGTGTATAGCCTATAGGTGTGTAAACATTTGAATGATGAAATTGATTAGTGACGTTGATTTAGCATGCGGGTACATCCAGAAACAGGAAAGTTTACCTTGCTTGCCGATTACTTTGCTTTTATCAAATAACAATGGGATAAACACAACCAAGTGAATCATTGACTAAACATGTGTGTTGGGGATGTGGTGGTGGTGGGGGGGTGTTGGGGATATGGGTAGTTTTGTGGGTGGGGGTGTGAGGGTGTGGGATGTGTATATTTACCTGATTCATATCCTCCTTCGTCCGATTCTCGATTTAGTCTTCCTCTCTGGGCTTCATCCTCTGCGTCCTATGAAACAAAAGAAATGTATTAATTGTGACACGATCTGGTCCATGGGGGCCAAAGGAGGCATACAATAGGCTATCATTCACTGAAAACACCAAAGGTCTAGCATACTTCTAAAGTTCTAAAGTTTTTTAATGTCTTAGGTATTTTATTGTTTTTTTACTCCATATTTTTACCTTTATCTCAGTTTCAAATTTGCCGCCTTTGGCCCCCATGGACCATATATATTATTCAGTAAACAATTACATTAAAGGTGATGCTAGATAAAACTAGTGATAATTGAAAAGAGTGACAATATAAGGCTATAAGTATTGTTCTTGCAAAAGTAAAACTGGGTCACAAAGAAATTTGACCGATCTACTGGTTCATTTTAGTCCAAAATGTTTCAAAGCAAATTTCACCACACTGATGAACCATTGGACATACTGAAATATCTAAAGTATACTAAAGTATGTCTAGTATTGTGGAACCCGACACCCATCTTTAACCTTATTTTATACTGTGCACAAAAGTATCCGAACATTTAAAATAAAAGACATTTCTTAAGGACACTAAAACTAAATTACCAAATAAATTTATTGATAAATATGGAGAATTTTGTTCTGCGTATTTTGATGCCTCATTCGGCAGGATACGATTTTATTTTCCTAACTTATAGAAATTTGAATAAAAAAGAGAACTTTTCAAAAGTAGCAAAAATTTTGCATTGACTTTTCCCTTGACGCACGCAGATATTGATCACAGTGGAGTGAGCGTTCATGCGTCAGGCTTTATTGAACCCGTAACAAAAGGTAGCAGAAATCGCCTTGAAGGAGGAAATATCCAAATTTGTCACTTTTGAAATGCGATTCTCAACCTTCCATTACATTCATAACTAACTTTAATAATCAGATACCTCACCAAAAGTTCGGCTCACCTTAAATCGTTTGCGATATGACGTTAGTGTAGACTGTTTCTGTAGCGTCACCATCATGGTCTCAATACTCGTCTTCAGGTGCTGCCAATCATCACTATGAGATAAACCTCTTCCCCATAACTCCTCCTCAATCACCAGAGCTTCTGTCAGGTATGTCCTAGCCTCTTGGTAGTTACGTGCTTTTAGATAGATTGATCCTAACACATACACAGCGTGCGATGTCTGGGGAGAGATTTGTCCCGAAAGTTTCTTCTGTCGATCCATGAATTGTTTGGCCACTGGAATTGCGTCTTCGTATCTGTATGGGAAAAAGGAAAATTGTGGTTTCTGTTTCTCAAAAATGGTAGAAGGCCTGTGGCCGAAGAAAATCAACCGAGAAAGCTGCTAGCATTATAATAGTTGGTGGGTATACCTCGTAATTTTGCGACTTTCAAATCTGAACAACTTATATATACTATAGCACAATAGCAGTCAGAAAGGAGTTGCGATTCCGCTGTATAATTGGTGTTTTGTGATGCGAGTTCGAGTCCCGGCACAGTACCTGCTGGTTCTTGAAATTCCACCGAGCCAAGGAACTATCTGCCTATTGTCTCGGTTTACCCGTACAAGACCTCGGGGAGCTGATCCAGGTTGCGATGGTCTATTGTGGTATATGTTTAGGGTGTGCACTTCTTATATAACTGAAGTCTCAAGATTGTTGCTAAAACGGATTATGGTGGGACTTTGATCGGGGTCTTACTGCACATTGGTCAGTGAATTCCTGTTGTGTTGATGATGCTTGGGGGTTTATGCATGCATCTGCATTATGTGCGTAGCGCATTATAAATCATTACGCTTTTAAAAGTCAAGTTACCCCACAACTATTTTGTTATTTATTCAGCAAATTGCTACGTTAATGTTATTGTGATATTGGTTAGCTGAGCATACATTTTGACTTGGTGGAAAAGAATGTTAAAAGATAGCTTAAAACAATTCGTTAATTAGCGTAGGTCTGCGCATAGCTGAAATTTATTGTGGTAAACCATGAAATTTAAGGTATATAGTACCCATATTTGTAGATTTGCCTTTTCATCCTAAGTTTGCAATAATATGTGCCTGTTATTAAAGACAATAATGTGCTAATCCATAAATCCATACACCCCCAATGGAAAATATTTCCTTAATCTTCCACACCGGGAGTGTGAATTTCAAATGGAGTTACCTGAATGTGTGACTCCATTTTAAATCTACACTCCCTGTGTAGGAGATTAAGTTCATGTCTCCCATAGGGGGTATGGATTTCAACTGGAATAACTCAATGCATGACTATCGTTGATATTGTGCTATTGGTAGTCGTGGTGTATAAAGGAACTTATATTTTATACCGAAAGTCACTTATCAACTTCTGTTCCTGACAATCATTCAAATTATTTTATTTCATGACGTCACTCTTCAAAATAAATCGATCAAAAACACAATTCGAGTTATACACTGCATTATTTTCTTTAAAATTGGTCATTAATATTCCCATAATTCCCTAATGTTTCAAAAAAATTGTAAATTATTATTAAAAACACAAATTTAAAACAAAATACGATTCACCTTAATCGAACAATTTTATGCTCCACTAAGTCCAAAAGTTTTGTAAATGATTATGATTAACACGAAACAATTATTATATAGTGTTTTTCAAAAGCGTAGTAAATTCTAGCACTTTACCAAATAGTTGTTGCATTCGTTTGTGTTACAATTAAAAAACAATTAATCACTACACCCATGCTGGCACTAAACAAATAAAACAGCATTCTTTAGTAAAATTGAAATTTTGGCAGTGATTCACTCGTGTTATATACCACTTTACACCGCGAAATCAAGAAAGACACGTTTCTTGGTTTTGTTTGTTTTCAAAAATATGACCAATCGGGTGAGCACATAACTTTCTGATATCAAATTCTTCCTTTGAAATATTTGGAGGTTTGTAATTTACCAATTATATAGGTCTAAATATTTACATAGTATGTGTAGGCCCTATTGTTAAGGGTTTTAAAAGACCTGTAAATTTGCATGCTTTTGTTGTTATGGCAAATTATTAAACTTGGACGTTTTAACATTTAACAGTCCTCGAAGTAAACTAGGTAGAATTTATAAATATAATGTTATGTAAGAAGTGTATGTAGCTGAAATGAAAAGCCATGAAGTGTTGTACCCTCCAAGTTTTAGGTCTTTTGAATGTCAAAATGTAACTTTTTAATAATTTGCCATGATCAAAATTATTTGATATCATCAGGACGTTCCTCGTATTCAGAATATAATTTGGTGTGTCGGACGTGCTCTCACTCAGGTCCCACAAAAACACTGTGCAAACGTTGGTGACCGAGCCCTTAAAATGGTTACATAACTAGTTTTGAATGATTAAAACGTTAAAAATTACCTTTCCAATTCACAATACGACGTTGCTATCTTTTCTTGAGTCCTGCACACGGCAACAGCACCGCCCATCCCTAGTGCGGATTCTAACTCGACGCTCCTATTCATACATTCGATAGCGTCTTCATGTTGGCCCAGCTCACGAAAGACGTCTCCGATGTTGACGATGTATCGTGGAATGTCCAGATGCTTGTTGGAACCATTGGCAAGATGACGACACATCTCGTAAGCCTAAATACAAAAGTGAAATCAACATTGGAAATGAATTAAATTGACTTATTAGACTAGAAGAGTACTCGATGAGAGATGTAAAGTTGTCACACCTGCAGAAGTTGCTCTCTGACCTCATGAGAGCCATTTAGTGCTAAAAGCTTGACAATTGTAATGTCCAGCGTAGGCCTACTCGTAAAACCCAAAACGTTGAACGCATTTCAACTACAATCTTGGAAATAAGTACTTGGAACGCTTGGTACACTCTGCCGTAAATTCCGTGCAGAATTTCTAATGATCATGGAAATGACGTATGTGCTTGGGAACAAACATGACATCAACAACAATGATTTACCCTCCCCCTCCCCATCCATCAATGTTAGACACATTGGGAAACCGCTGAAGACATTGGCATTTCTCAACATTGCATGAGGGAAAGGGGGTGACAGTTTCCGTATGCAAGCGTTCCAAGACTTATTTCCATGATTGTAGCTATACTGCATGTGCGAACATCCAAAGACAGGAAAGTCAACCTTGGTGATTCATTTGCTTGCTCATAATTATATAAGCTGATATCGATAGACAGAGAATGCTGAAATTAAATTCTTGGATTTGTATGTGTGGGGGATGTCTGAGGTACGTGTGGGTATGGGTGGGGTGTGCGGGTAGGGGTGTATGTAGGTGAGATGTGAGGGTGTGTATGTGGGCGAGGGGATTAATTATGCCCACACCAAGGTACATGTAGGGCGCGCGAGTCATTATATATCTTTAGGAAAACTTTCTGTTAAGTTTTTAGTTAATTTCGATTATCAAACTTGTTCGTTCGTTTGTTTGAGTTTGTTTGTCTTATTTAAGTGAAAAACAAACAAACTACCGTAAAACTCGTCTATTAGCATATATAGTGCTTTTGATGAAAGCTAAATTAATCCGGGCGCCATCCATCGACAAAATGATAAAATTGTGGAGTTTGGGCAAATAAATTTCCGCTATATAGCATACACAAACTATGACCAATCTACTGTATTGGCATATTTACTGCTGCTTCATCATTTTAGCTTTCATCAAAAACAACTTATGCCTGTAGACGAGGTTTTACGGTATGTCATATTTTCTTACCTGTAAGAAGCATGTCTTTGCCTTGGTCTTCTCTGCGTTGATATCCAGACCCGCCTCATGTGACAAAGCTCGCGTCTTCATGGCAGAACCGAGGGAATTGATGGCTCTTGCGATCAAGAAATGCTGTCCGTCTTTCAGAAGTTGCTTACGTAGACTAACAGCTTGCTGTATCCATTGAATAGCTTCTGACGCCTTCTTGGTCTGAGTTAAGAGTTCACCACGTAGGCAATAGCAGGTGGCTAAACTGTACTGCTTGCTGCGAACATCTCCAGAACTGTCGATCTTTGTGTTGAGTATGTCTTGTACTTCTTTGAGTTGTTGTAGTAGTTCTTCGGGATTATGTCCAAGTTCTTTGCGATACATGATCTCATAACACTTTAGATCAGCAAAGGCATGCATGTCATTTCTTAGCTTAGCTTTCTCCGCCATGTGTTGGTAAAATTCCAGACCTTCGCTTGGTGAAAACAATAGTTCTGCTGTCAGCATGACCCACCAAAGACTCTTAGATGGCTTGAAGTCTTCCGCACTCTTTAAAATGTTCAGGAATCCGAGATGATTGTCAAGATCTTTTCGTAGTTTTGAAAGACCATTACATACGTCAGTTTGTAACAGTTTGCAAATGTTCCGCAATTTCTTACCGTTGAACTGAATAAATTTATTTTGAGCTTTGTAGAATGCCTTCAGTTCATCACCTGCTTCGCCTTTGACAAGGTCAATGATGAAGGCGCGAAGACTCGCAGGGATACTGTACATCGCGACTTTGTCAGAGAACCGATTATTAGATGATTCCACCTTCTCGATCTGCAGCAGTCCAAGATATTTCAAATGATGAAGATCATATTGCAGAGCTGCCATATCCTTTGACTTCTTACGATATTTGAGAATTTTACGAGCGGCGTCAAGTGAAAACTTGCCGGGAATGGATGCCAACTTAATCATGTTCAGTTTATGCTTCTTTTGAATGGATTGAAACGTGGATTTCAAACATTGCTGAAGTTGGTCGTTCTGTGCTAAGGATATACGGGATATTGACTTTGTGATGTCTATCTTCTGGCCAGTTGTGGGAAGCAGATCTCTCAGATGGATGTTGCCATCTTGCAGACGGTTAGCCAGGACCTGTAAGATGCAAAAGGTGACATAATGAGTTTAACGAATTGTCAAACATACACTGCAAATAATTATTACTCAACTGTTGAGTAAAAAAAGGAACAGAGCAACAAAATGAGTGAATTGAACTCGATGTTGATTAAATTGTACTCAAATTGAGTAAAAATTTAATCAATTATTGAGTTCCGTTTGAGTCATTTAGGTGCTCTGTTCCCTCTTTACTTAACATTGAGTAACTTTTAGTATTTTTTTATTTGGAGTGTAAGGATGGTGGTTACCAATTGGCATGAGGTGCAGGTTGATATAGCTTTAAACAGAGGCAGGTTTGGAATTAAGTGCTTGAACTAATGGTGTAAAGGCTATACCATGCTTTACCGCAAACGCAAGGGTTCTGAGTAAAAATCCTGGTGAGCGTCTTTACTCTTCTCCATTTTTTCTTCAATATTATACGAATTCTTATTTTGCCGGCCTAATTTTGAAATATTACCGTTGTAATTATGACACTTTTCAAAATAGACTAAGTGTTGTTTTTTTAATTTTGGTGTGGGGTGATTATTTGATTGTTCGTTTGTTCGATGGGGTGGTATATTTATTTGCGTGGGGGTTATATTAATGTGTTTCATACACCACTTACCTTAATAACCAGTGGATTTCTGCCACACATGGTAGTGACATCTTTAGCGTCTTCGTAGGTAACAACAGTGTTGCCGGCGTGATAACGGAACATGCGTACTGCTGCATCGGTGTCGAGACCGTTGTACTTATTCAGTCGAACAGCTTTCATCGACTAAAAAAAAAAAACAACAATAAAATTAATAAAACAATCAATTAAGGAGCTACAAACAATCAAATAGGTTTAAAAGTAGACTAGGTACTGTTGGTCGAAGCAACCAAAAAAAAATTCGATTTTCATTATCTAAATCAATAAATTAACATATAACACTTTTGCAAAAGTTAATTCTACAAATTATATACTTGCTTGATTTGTTGTTGTTAATGAGTTATGTACGTTTTACAAAAGTGTTGTTGTTTCAGCCTTTTTTTACAACATAACTCAAGAACCACAGGACCTACAAAAGTATATCTGTGATATTTGAATAATGTCATAATAATGTCATAATGTCTTACTGGTTCCGTCACCTTAACTTTGAAACTTTCAAGATGTTAAAAACATTCAGCTTCCTCTAAGAGAACAAATCAAAACTACGATGACGTCCTACAAACGAAAATCCTTTCGTTAGGGGAGAGGGGGACAAAAAGCAATTTCGTTTGTAATAATAGGACGTCATCAAACTTTTTACCTGTTCCCTACTAAATGTATTATATTTTCTTACGTACCTTGGAACTAAATCCAGCACTTATGTCCAAATCGAAGTGTGACGTCATGATGACTTTCAACTTGGGATTGGGTAGGTTCAGGATGGTTTTCATTGTTTCAATAAACTCTTCATATGTTGGGTTGGTGTCACCAATGGAGCCAGGATCAAGCACGGAATTTGCGTTGTCCAGTAGTAGAATAGTTGTTCCTATAAGAAAAATAAAAGAGAGAAATCCACCATTAACGTTATTGTAAACGGAACCATGATTTATTTTTTTGATACCATCATGTAAAAATCAAGATGAGGATAAAAGAAACACGTTTTGTGAGCAGTGGCGGCGCCAGAAAGTTTTTCGAGGGGGGGGGGGGCGCAAAGTGAATTTCGAGGGAGGGGGCAAAATCAATCAATTTTGCGCAAAATTGCCGCAAAAAGTGGACATTTTCGTACTTTTGTGAGCAATTTTACCGCATTTCCTTTATATTATTTTGAGAAATCCAGGGCAAAGAAATGATTTTTAAGCAAAATGAATGACAACACTTAAAATGAATAACAACACTTATTTATTTTTAAAGATTTTTTACTCAAATTTGTTAATAAGCAACATGAAAGCATTCTATGAAAAATAAATTCGATTAATTTTTGAACGGTAGAAACTCGGTCGGACTAAAAAATGTAATTTACAAAAATTTAAAAAATTTAAAATGTAAAATTTTGAACAATTTCTAAACTGAAACAACATCTCATAATTTAATTTAATTATAATGATCACAATGACTTGTTTCGTTTTATGCAATCATTAACAAACTGTGGCTTACCATATTGTGGGGATTCATACCCCCTCAATAATCCAAACAAGTTATCAAGTTCATACTCTCTGCATTCGACACCAAAAGCATGCATGATGGCGTAGTACACACTCTCCATTGACGGAAGGCCATTGAGGTCAACTGTGACGAGTTTATGTGATCCTTTCATGCGTACGCAAGCTTCTTGCGCCAAGCGTGTTTTACCAATGCCTTCCTCGCCACTGATGCATACGCCATGGATGTGATCATATGTCGTATCTAGAACGGACACAACACTATCCAACATATCGTGTCTACCAAAATAAGGACCTGCAATAAATGAAATAAAGTAAATTTGTTAAAATGTCATCAAGTCGTACATCCAGTTTACTGCAAATAATATTATGTTTATTCAACACTAATGGACTGTATGAATGACGACAGAGTTTCGTTTGAGATAATAATGAACCTCTCAAAAAACAATAGAAAACAAAGGATTTCCTAACTCTTCCATTTTACTGATTTTTACTTGCAAACATGCCGCAGAAACATAAAGCTTATTTTTTGTAAAAGTTGCCTGGCCAGTATCTCAAAAAGTGGAAATACCGACATTTCAGCCCATTTATGGTAGTTTTTCTAAAAATCTGAAAGAATACAATCTCACAAATATGTATGCAAAGAAGGTTCTTAACTATTATGATAGCAACACGTTTGCAAATACTATAATAATTATCATAATAATTGAGCATGCGTGTTTTTTGAAGAAAATACCGTTTTCCCTTGAACTGCACACACATTTGGTTACAATGAGCATGAATTCATTTCAAAAGTATCAAAGTTTACTATTAGTATTTCCTCTTCACTAAATTTGAATTAAATAATGATTTAATGTTTAATTTACCGATATCTGTCTGGGAAATTATTAGAAAACGATTCAAAAGCTTTCAAACACATCATGCGCTAAACGCTTTGAGACAAACATTTTTCTTGGGCTAATAGCTTATAATTTTTCTTGGGCAAATAGCTTATAAATTTTTAAAAAGTTTACATACCTCCAAGAGACGATGAATTTTTGTTGAGCTTTCTTGCAATCGTTTTCTTCTCTCGCTCATAATCATTGACTGCTTCTAACAAGTCCATACGGCCAAGACTGATAAACAACGCTCTCAACAGTCCTGTATCTTCATCATGTATGCGATTTTGTTTTATCAACTCATCGAGAATAGCCAGAGCATCATCGCCAGTGTCGACACCCTTCAATGGATCTTTTAGCAGAGATTGAACTTTGTGGATATCGTCTGGTACGAGGTTGTCAGCTAGCCAGACAGTTAGCCAGCGGAATCGACTGATATCGGTAAGTTCGCCCATCCTCGGCGATGTCAATATCTTCCACAATTTATTCTGTTGAATGCAAAAATATATAAATAAAATAACAATTGATTTCAATTTCCCCGGTCAATTTCCTTAGTTTTTAAAATGTCATATAGCATTAAGTAATAAACCACATATACACTCATTTCCAGGGTCTGCTCATTTCCAGAAGACCCAATAGTCCCTCTATGCACAGGTAAAAGGTTGAACAAGGTACAAATGCTCACGTGTGCCATTTTATTTACAAAACTTTAGAGAGCGCCAGGGGGAATTGGAATTTTAAAAAAAATCAAAAAAATATTTCACGTTCCCCGCGGCTTCCGATCAAATTTTTCGAATACCCCGCTGTTGTTCCCAATTTTCCACATTTAAAACTTAACATCCCCGATTGTTCAAACTGTTAAAAAATCCAGACTCCCCTGATCAAGACCCCCCCCAGTTGCATTCCCCTTAAAAGGCTCCTATCTCCCGGTCCCTTATGAACATTACGTTTCTTCAGAGATATCTCGGGTGTCCACTAAGTCATGAAAATTAACCACGGCAGCTCTTACTACTTTAGCACATGTTGTAACTGAACTTCCATACGCACCCCAACAGCTATAATGCACCCCAATACCAGTGACGCATTATGTGAGGGCGCTATCAATTAAGCGTGTTTTCACAATAATAATGATTTTCATTTATATATATGATTATGCAAAATTCACAGAAGTGTATTCATATCAATGCTTTGTTCGTATTCCACATGAAGCGTGTCATTGATTATTTTATTACTATTTTATAATGTACCCGATATGCCTGTACTTTATAATATCATTCATAATGTTAACGCACGTGAACGATCACACTGTAAAAAGTTAAGTTACGTGCTAGCTGGTTCATAACCCGGGGTTCATAATTCTTGCATGAAGTTTTTAAGGAGTGACTATTTATATATCGTATACCATGTGTATGTAGGTTTGCAGCTACACACGTTACAAATCAACTTAAAACAACTTGCTCTCTCCACCATAGTAAAACTATTGCAATGGTGATGTTCATTATTGCCCCAAAATTAAAACGACACAAAGCCCCACATTCCGTATACATTTTTGCAAAAACGATATTATTGTCTTTTAATGCAACACGTATACATAATAATACTTTAAAAAGTGATATAAAATGTTTTAATTAAATACTAAAAAGTGTACGAATAGTTTATCATATCGGGTAGCCCGGAGAAGTGGTCACGTGCATTAAATGTATCGTAGAGCATGCCATTCCAATTTGTTAAAATGCACGACATGTTCCATTGAACGGTCATTTCAAACCCAAATAACATTAAAATACGCACATCAGCAACATATTGATATATATTTTTAGCAAAGAACCATTTCAATGATTTTTCACACAGGTATAAACCATATTCATACCAAGATCGTGAGCTAATTAAAGGGTCAATTAGGGGTCAATGTCAAAAGAGGGCGCTGTTCGGCACACGGTGCCATTTTTATCGCCAATGTTGACGAAATTTTACAATTGCATTTTAATTTCTTTTTTGTTTCATGTTAATTGAACATATTTTTGATTTTTAAAGGTTTTTATTCACTGTTCTGTAAACAAGTATTATAATTTAATCATATAAGGCCTATATCTACCTAAAAATGACGTTCGCTAGACAAATTCTACTGTTGTCACTTTATATTGTCGAGGTTGACGAAATGATGACACAATTTTGGAAATCACAAAACTTTTAAATCTCTCTAAATAATTTAAGATATACAAATGTTTTTATTTTTATTAATATTTATTATTATGTTGTTTACATGAGTTTGGGCCACACTAATTAATTTCACTATTAAAATAGATCCATAGAGGGGGTTATGACCGATACACGAAAATGCCGAATTTTGGCACGGAAGCGTACCGATTTACTTCATTTCGGTCAAATAGCGCCGCCTACGATAAACTTGATTTTTTTGTAAAAATTATGCCAGAAACATGTCAATTAAAGCCACTGCATCAATATCTACCAATATATATGTTCCATAGGGTCCATACACCTATAGAAATAGCATATGCTTTACCATAGTGACGGCAAGCAGTCACACAAATACACTTCCTGAAGTCATCCTTTTGACACACGCGTCTCTTTTGTACTGCCTCAATATAAATCGGTTTTATCGTGGGTGTTTTCAAAACATAAGCTAAATTTATGGTGGAACTAATAATACAGGGTAAAGTGCATTGTATTCTGTCAACAAAGCCCTTATTTGCAAACTGAACAGCCCTTCAGATAACCAATGACCCCGAGCTATAGTCCCGGTGGTTCCAGTTGCTCCAATATCGGCCGCCGACGCGGTGACGAGATGCCATGCAGCGTCATTTGGGAAAAGGCTTGTTTATTGCTACATGGAAACTAAATTAGTACCAGCAAATTGATCGAATTCCTTTCTTATGAAGTCATGCATGATAATAAACCGACGCCACGCTACCACGGCAAGCACAGCGTTACTTAGCATGGCATATATGGGGAGTATTATGGCGCGGTTTTTCCCACAAATCGTAAATGACTGAAAATCAGATCCGCAGTGCCGAAAATTGGCAGATATTTTGCGCCGTTTTTCTTTTTTAAGAAATATAAATTTTAACACAAAACTATTTCCCAATGCGTTAACAATATATCCGAGATACATTGTCATATGTGTTACATTATATAGTGCCTTAAACATAAGCCCTAGATGGGAGGAAGATGGCGCCAAAATCCTCTCTTATTTTTGGCGCAATTTAATGTCATGGGCAAAGATTGAAAAGTATAATCATGTTTTGTTTAAGATAGTTGAACGTAATTTTACAAGAAATAAACTGTCTAAATTTGTAACTCTTAGTGTTTAACTTCACTTTATAGAATACACGTTAAATTGTACCTAAAAAACACCATGTCTACTGTAATACATTAAAGACATCGGGTAGGGCCACGTGGCCCTAAATTGGCCAATTTCGCGCCATATTTCGGCAACTTGTGACAACAATTTCCCGCCTGTCTTTTTGCTGGTATATTTTGACAGAACTAAACCCGCCAACAAAAATATGCAAGGTCAGTTTAAAGGGCGTGCGTCTGCAGCTATATTCTGCAAGTGACACCAGGAATATACCATGTACCCATATCGTAGATGCTCAGCAAAATATATCCCCTTGATTCATGTATGTAAAATGTTGACGAAAATGTTGTCGAAATGCCGAAAATTGTAAAATCTACCAAAATAGTCCGTATAAACTTTAACAAATTGTCGAAACATTCAGGCAAAATCGCGCCAGAAAAGAGCACACTCATTTCTCGTTAACACCGTACAGTGTACATGTACTCACAGGGACCTTTAAATTTGACGTCAACAAAAATATACACTTACCTTAAGCTAATGTATCATACAAGGAGCAAAATGCCGATTTTTGGCAGCTAAATAATTCCCGCAATTCTTGACAATGATAAAATGTAAAATATTTCCAATTTGTTCCACGAAAAATATGTTTTCTAACAACAGCTTCCAAGATAAATATGTGAGTTAAATGGCAGCATAAAGATGTATGATGATTTTATTAATATATGCATGATCATATATGTTGGTGACGACGACGACGATTGCGCGCGCAGCTATAATGGATCGTGGTCGTGTGGTGACGATTATGATTGGCGGAAGTGGATCACGAGGATGATTTGTGGTACCGCCAATTTATGAAAAAGGATAAGTGTATTAAGCTTGGAGGAGGATTGATATTTGGACATTAAGATTGACATTCGGACTTAAGCGGAGATTGACACCCGGACGTGACATTTGGACATTGAGATTGACATCGGACTTTCTGACGGAGATGGACATTAAAGCCATACGATCTTATAAAATGAGATTGACTAATTTTTTTCAAACCTAATTTTTTGGTATATTTGTAACGTTTACTCATGTCCCAACTTACAACCTGACTTACACCTAAATGGAATCAGGTAACTTTGTTGTGTTTGTAGGTCAACAGAGCAATTTAGACATAATGTCACATTAAATCCCCCATAAAACGCCATATCAACCGGCTAAAATAACCAGCGAGTTTCTTTAACTTTACCTGTTTAACATGGACAAAAACCCTTCACGACAGTTATTACTAATATTATTTCATCATGTTGGGTAAAAAATAACAACATTAAAATTTGACAGAAATTGTACATTATGGCTTTAAGATTTACATTCGGATATTCAGACTGAATTCATCATGCAGATTAATGTTGTTGTGCCATGCATCCACGTGATATATTATTAATATTATTGAAATATCTTGTTTTATGGGTACTGGGTCCAATAATGTCTTTGGCCCGGAAAATCTTTAAATTTACATAATACTATTATGTCAGAAGTCGGTGAGATCTACTTGAAACATCTTGGTCTGTTATAGGCCTACTTCCAATGACTTTAACATTGTGCTTTCAGCTCTGGAGGGTTCAAAATTACATTTTCTGAATCCTTATGACCAGAGGAATACATTAGTAATGTTTTCGGCACAATGTGATGAAGTTTGAACCATGTAAAGTTTAATGACCTTTCCCCCACCCATGGGACACTATTTTTTATTGGGAACAACAAAATTCGCGATATAGGCCTAATACAGATTTTATGGCAAATTATTAAAAAATTATATTTTTTATATTTTTGATATATAACAGTCCTCGAAGAAAACTTTATAGATCTAATAATATATATTTAAAGTGTATGTAGCTGGGTTGAAAAGCCGTCCATCATATGAAATTTTGACCTTTCGTATTGAAGAAAATGAAGGAGCAGAAAAAGGGGAGGAGCGAGTACATCACCACAAGGAATCATGTTCAAAAATTAATGTAATGTCGAATATTTAGCCCGATATTTAGTTTAGGGGACGATCATATAATATGGCCTTATTGGTCCGGGGGAGGGGGCACTCAACTTTAGAAGTGACGGGTAGGCCTATGTGCCTACCGACATCAGGAAGTAGGAGTCTATCGATATAAAACATTGTTTATAAAAGGCGAGTATAACAAAATAAAAAAGGGGGTTAGAAACTTTCGAAAAGATGGAGCAAAATTCTATTTTGCTTCAAATTTGCTAAATTTACAACACATATTTGCTAAAATAAGAGTATTGAGGTTTTTCTTATATTTCAAGAACGATGTAAACTTTCAAAATTCAAAAAGTATATGCATGAAAGCTGCTTAACTTTGCAAATGCATAAAATATTCGATGCCGATTCGGGCATTCGCATGTACCCAAAAGTATCATACAGTGCAATTCTTTCTGAGACACTCTGTATTGTAACCAGAAATAGTAGGTCATGCGCCATAGTAAAAGTTGATTTTGGTTTATTGTCGCATTATTCTTTATTTTTGTGAAATTTCTGTGCCAATATATTTAAAACTATAGAACCCCTTACTGTATACGGTAGCATTTAAAAGCTTGCGGCTTGTTACCTTGTAATATGCATCTAAATACATTATACGGTATCATCATGCTTTAAATTAGCCTGGCTTGAGCGTTTTGCTTGAGCCTGGTCCCATCAGGACCCAAGCGTGTCTCCACACGGAGCGACCATTTAAACAAACAAACAAACAAAAACCCAACAAAACAAACAAACAAGCAAGTCAAAGGTGGTTCCGGATGCATGCGCTATATGCGGCGAAACAGATATCCCGGATGCGGGGTCTCTTGCTGGGAAGTTGAATTCAAAATCAAAATCAAATTAATTGTTGTTCATAATAACATATCTAAAAATTAATTTTGGCTGTAAACGACCAACCTGTCCCCATGTTTGCAGAAAACATGCCTGTAAATGCAGAAATGTATTTAATAATTTATCTGTTATCTTATCAAACCAAAATGTCTTATTGTCATTTTTATCATTGCAATTGTGCACAATTATTTAAGAATAGGGAAAATGTGTGTTTTTATTATCTTATACACCCTGAATTATACACTTTAATTTTAACTATTCATTTAAAAAAAATAGAAATTCAAGAATCCCTACTCATTATATATTTTGCAAGATCCTGTTAAGTCCGCATCTGACAAGACTAACTATTCATACTGCAGTTACTGTCCGTTTTCCTATACACAATACACAGTGCTCTCGCCATTGACGCGTGACTTCTACAAATAGTGTATGTTAGAAGTATAGGATATTGCCTATAGTTAACGTCACTGTGTGAAAAATAACCGGCCAATATTTAAAGTATTCTCTGAAATTCTAGAAAATATTGTTTTGTAACATGTCTTAATTTTTTAGCTAATTTAGGTGTTTGGAAATGTTCACACTTTGGTGTTTTAGTGTATGTTATAGGTAATAGGACATTGCCTAGTTAACGTCACTGTGTGAAAAATAACCGGCCAATATTTAAAGTACTCTCTGAAATTCTAGAAAATATAGTTTTGTAACATGTCCTAAATTTTTAGCCAATTTAGGTGTTTGGAAATATTCGCACTTTTGTGTTTTAGGAAGGATATGTAAACGACAGATAACACCAAAAAATATGAAGAAATTATTTCCAAACCGTGTTACGGTCCACAGCCATTATGTTTCTCATTTTCAAGAATGTGGTTAACAATAAGCAGACTATTGTCTCATTTCGTGAACAAATATTTATAATCGTTCACCCAACTGAAACTATAATACCAGCTCATTGCTCATTGCACAGGTAAAACAGAAACATGTGTAGTGTGGATTTAACCAGAGAAGATCTCATGATGTAACATAGTTGAGCTGTTTTCAATTAGTGTTATCTTGGTTTAATAGCTTTTAATGGGGTTTAAGTCCTGCAAAGGTCGTGGTGAATTATACTGTAGACATGACTACATCATGTCAAATGTATTTTTTTCTGGTCATCAACTCCTCAAATTTGATAAGAACCTATTCATCTCTTTTAATGACAAAGGCAATCAGTTTCTTGTCATTGTGATGAAAAAAATGATATTCATTTTGAAGAGAAATCTGTTTTGTCCCCATCTGAATAGTTTCCCTTGTCAAAGTTTCTATTAAAAATGAGTAGATCGTTTTCAGAATGTACACCCTGTATAATTTTAATACACACCCTGTATAATTTCCTGAATTTATGTATTTTTGATATTCTTAGAATTTGTATTTACAAAATTCTTGCTCCAAAAGAAAAGGGCTAACAACGCGCTATTTCGTTTGAAATCCACACTCCCCCTGTGGAATTTAAGCTAAATGTTTCCACAAAGGATGTATGGGTTTCATGCACTGAGAATACACAATTTCAAATAGGATAGACAAAATTTGGGTAACTTCCATTTGAAATACTCATGCACGCCAGTTGTGGAACATAATAGGTACAGACATATACAGGGGAGTATAATTTATGTTAATAAAATAATGAACACTAGCTAATTCCATTTGAAAAACATACTCCCTCTGTGGAAGGCTTTAAAAAGTCTTCCACGGGGACTATGGCAATTTCAAATGAAATGACCCAATTTTCATGTTTCACTTACCGAATATAGGAGTCAACCTGTGCGTGTGTTAGCACACACAAGTAATAACTGTAGAGTTCTGTAGCAATAGCCTATGTCGTTATCTCTCCTCCATTTTTGTTCCTGTGTTTTGCATATTTCTACTATTCCGGTAAATTAGCTGATCACAGAGAGCTCCTTTTAATGAGACTTTGTTCCCATTGGTTTTCTTATTTTTGTCGCGATTATTCCACACAACACAAATTACCAGCATTCCAGGCACTTCTCAATGTAACGTTATAAAACATGATCATCATCCGTGGTATTGTCTTTTTAAAGACTGTTCTTGTTTGCAACGTTAATGCGAAAGAGGCATACGCCTTGTTGGTAGAATCAAGATGACGTTGTTTCTCAACCAATAATTAAAGAATCACATTTGGGTTTGTTTTTCCACAAGACTTGTAAAACATAACACTTAAGTAATCGATTCTTCATGTAAATACAAAAATGCACACATTATTTTACAGTTACCAGAAGAGAATATACCAGAGAAGATGTGCAGTAACCAACATGCAGGACGTTATAGATAGTGTTATTCATTCATATTAATTATAAATAAATCAACCCGGGTAAACGTGGCTAAAAACTTCCGAAATGAACTGATAATGTGGTCTTCAGCAACCCAGAAAGCAGGCTTCCGGACCAAGATTTGGTGATAAAGCAGAGGATATACCATCAACAGGGTTGGTATGACACTGGACTGGTAGCCTATCGACAAGGTTGGTATAGGAGGAAAAGGAAGTTTATTTATACCATATGATTTCCGGCTGAAAGGTATATTCATGGGCCTTATTTTTTTACGTTAACTAGTAGTACATTGTCAAGTTTGTTACCAAAATATTTAATAATGATTTCCCAATTTTGTGATCGAATACCAGTAGGCCAATAAGAAAAAGAACAAATTTTAATGACAGAGTAATGTATATAGCTTAATAGGCCACAAAGGCTATATGCTATGCCTTTTTTTAAAATTTATTTTTAGAAAAAAAACCAAACAGCATATTTCTGATTGGTTAATAACTTGAAATGCTCATTTCAATGGCCAATTATGACTAGGCTTTAAACTATTTATGGTCAAACTTGCATTTGCTGATGATCTTATTAATACCCTCCTTGATTGGTTCAAAATTGGACACAATATTCATTTTGGCCAATCGGCAGGTAGTTCTCATAGGGTTAAGGGCTAAGTCGGATTGTGTGTGGGGGTGTGTGTGTGTGTGGGGGGGGGGGTGCACCTGAAAATGCTCACTTCCGGGGACAGTTGTGTGTTTTTAATTACACAATCGGGGACATCTGCCAACCGGGGACGTCCTCGGTTGGAGAGACTATAATCCCCTGCATCCCCTATGGCTAAAAAGCATCAAAATGCAATAAAAAACCGGGGACATTACACAGGGTCATGTCCCCGAATGGTAATTTATTCCATCAAAAATGTTTTTGGAATGGACCATTTTGAGGGGAAAACAATTGTCTATTAATAAAAGAAACTTGTGTCTTGCCTGAAAACATACGGGGGAAGGGGGACTCTTAGTCATCAAATTAAAGGTGTAATGGGATATGCTACGGTTTTTTGAGTACCTTTTCAGCAATGTAGAATATCAATGGATGTGGGGATTTGGAGACTTTTGGGCAAATGTGGTTGCTTTTTGTGAACATTTTGCTGACATTTTGTATGCTGATGGGCAGGGCCTGATTTACCATAGGGCCAGATGGGCCCGGGCCCAGGCCCCCCCCCCAATTTTTGGGGCCCCCAAAATTGCCCTGTGCAGTGTGCATCTTACAATTTAGCCGAAAAACACCATGTTTTGGACCAAAATAGCCTACGAAAATTACAAAATTGTGCGTGCTTCGCGCGCACTGGCCTATTATTTAGCAAAATCAGCTTCAATTCGGGCTAATATAGTCTAATTGAAATTTTTCTCGCGCGCGCAAATGTCCTAATAAAATCTAAAAACTGGGCAACTTGAGTGCAAATGCCTTCCTCACGGTGCGTTGGGGCCTCCAAATTTTGCCCTGGCCCAGGGCCCCCAAAAAGGTAAATCCGGCCCTGCTGATGGGTTGCAAAAAAACAGCCAAAAGTAAATACATAGAAAGTCAGCATCCAAATGTCTGCGTGGCACATCCCCGTACCATTTTTTCCCGGACCCCTGCCCCCCGAAAAACACAATTTAAAACACAAAGTCACATCTTTACGCATTAGGCTGACATGATCAGTCCCAATTCTAGAAAAATACACCACTATTTGATCTTGTTTTTCAGAATGATAGCTAAATCCTAATCCTAACTTTCAATGAGTCAAATTATAACTGCATTAAAAGCCCACTTTTATTGTTTGGCAAATGTTTGGCAATAACGGCCAAAAACGTTTTTACAATTTCAAAGACTTGACACAAATTAAGTTTAAACATGCAGAATCTTGAGTGGGTTTGTATTAAATATTTAGGATAAAACATTGCTCTTAATCTTGCTATTTTTGTTTCATTTTTAATAATTTGTTTTGAAATAAAAGAGAAAATGTGTTTGCTAAAAATTAGAGTGCATAAACTGATATTAGACTTTGTACAAGTCTTTAGGCTTGATTGTCACAAAATACAAAAACGCCCTAAAAGTATGTTATAGTTCCCAAAATTGGCCACCTCATTGACATGCAGTTAGTTCAAACTAAAGATGTAGAATTGATCTATGAAACAGTATCAAAACAATCCATAGGTCCATGCATTATAGGCCTATTATAATTTGCCAAATGTAAAAATTTGTCCGTTCATTAGTGACATGATACATTACTCGTATAAAATGTTTCAAATGTATAATCGCGATTAATATGATTAAGGAGTTCGTACTGATGCATTACTAAGTTTTTGGTATTCACAAATATTATCCTGGTTTGCCAAATAATATAAAATATAGGCCTATAATTGGCAATAAAATTCCAGTTTTTTAAATTTTAATTGGGAAATAAAGGCCAAAAACATGCGTTTTTATGGTGTTTTGCATTATTTTGTATGCTGTAACAGTCACTCAAGCCTATAAAGTCTTGAAAAGACCAATTACAGTCTATACGCATTCCAAAGGTGCTTCATTTTCCCTTTTTAGTCAATCACTGAAAAATATTGAAATTACTGATATTGGCCTATAAGTTTTAGTTTTAATACGTATACTTGTACCAAGTCTGTAAGTTCGTACCTGAAAAATGCAACTGATTCTTTTTGTATATTTATTGTTGAACTTGAAACTAGTCACTTTAGTCTGTGTAGGCTTAGGTTTGGGCGTATTGAAGATACGTAGTAGGCTAAAACAAGACTTGGACCATTTGTTAAAGGTATAGATACACTTTTATTTCAACAATCTCGATAATGATTCGAGGGAAAATAGTTTTATCGTTTCAGCAGAGAAGTAATTCATTGGTAGAGCATCAGCGCAGTCACAATTCGGAGCCTTATTTTACCCTTAAATATAGATGAGCACTCCATTATAATGCCTCTTTGAAGGTGTCTTTGGAAGTATTTCTTGAACTGCATATCTCCTTGTCTTGGAGATGCTTATATATGCTTTTTAGCCTGGCTTGAGCATTTTGTTTGAGCCTGGTCCCATCAGGATCCATGCGTGTCTCCACACGGAGCGACCGTTTAAACAAACAAACAAACACCAAAGCAATTGTCAGTGGATTCTGGAGAGGGATATGCTGGTACTAAATTCAACTGTGTGGTGCAGATATTGAGACCAATCTCAACATACTGCTCAAAATCTATTTATTATTAAAATACTTTAGAGAATCCAGTTCTTAAATTGTAATCACCCAATACAGGTAAAACCTCGTTGTTTTTGAAAATGAAAAATCTTATGATAAATATAAGTTATCTTAAAGACGGACTCCAACGGACAGTGCCAAGAAACCCCATCCCCTAAGTGAGGGCGCTCTGTCAAATGCTGCGGGAAGGGTTAGGACAGGGGTTGGACATGCCTTTTTGCTGCAGCGCAAGCAATCATACAGTACATCTAATGATATGAAAATGTGTTGATAATTTGGTTCGGATCGTTCAATGCTAAATCATATAATATTGAGTTGTATTGAACGATTTATTTTTTTATTCCTTTGCGCTGGGACGAATATATGCGCAACTTCACTAATTGACTCCATCGCATTCATGATGCCCAAAAGGAAGTTGTGGTGTACGACATCTTTACCGTGGGAATAGTGAGTGTAAAGTGTAAATGATAAGTTCATGAAGCAAAAATATAGTCTATGCCAAGAATAAATGTTTCTATGAAAACAAATTATCAATTATCTGAAAGAATAGAATGCATCCTGGCTCACATAATTCATCTTTTGCCGATATCATTTTATTGATAGCTTCGACCATCCAAGATCGATTTTGGGCATGCACAGTGCGCAGACGTCAATGACGAATGCATATATTAATATCATCAACATAACATCAGCGTTATTTATATGGCTGTGCACTGCACATACACTAGTGCTTTGCAAAATTCTTCAAGAAAAATATATTATTTTGAGCTCAAAACAGGAAATATTTATCATTAAATGACATCGAAATCGAGGGAAATGTATTGACAACCGGGAAATAAATTTACAGCAATTTTCGTCAACAGTATTGAGGTAAGTCGTCATTTTTCATCTGTTAGCGTTAACTTGGATCCTGGTATGTAGCTATACATGTATGCAATGCAATATATATAGGGATCTGCAAAAAAGAGAAGTCAATCAAAATGCTTGTATTCATCAAAAAATCATATATTTAAACATCTTTTCATGCAGACATTCTCGTAAAATATTAAGCCGATTTTCGCGCCAATTTTCGGCATTCTTATATTTTGCCGGGAAAAGGAGTAAAGGGGTACCATAATACTGGTGTGCGAAGTATATGCTGTGCACTTCACGTCATCAGCATAATGTAGTCACAAGCGGCCTTTAAATTGACCTTACATATTTTTGTTGGCGGGATCGTCTGTGCCAAATACATGTACATCTGACTTTAGGCGCGATAATATTATATATACTCGTCATGCCGAAAATAATATATGGCGGGAAATAGGGTGGTTGGGGCCACGTGGCCCTGTGTATAGGGGATATAACTTTTTCCTAGGGTGTAAATAATATATACACCTCCATTTATATGTATGTATGATTGAAATTATTCTGACCAATATTTAGGAATAAATTAGTTGTTGAGAAGTTAAATTAATGCAGGATTTGTTGTCATTATGTTCGTGCTCCTCCAATGTGCCAATTTCTAGTGCCGCGCCCTTTGGAAGAACCAAAGGCACTTTGCCTGTCAGATTTAGGGGGTAAGGGGTGTATCTCCCCTAATTAATGAATATAGATGATTGAAATAATATATTAGAAATGTAAGCAGGTAGTAAATTGTATTTGAAGTCACAAAATAATATGTGAAAGAAAACTTAAAATGTGGCAACATTTTTGCCAAATTTCGGCACGCGGTCCGATTTTTAGACATTCACTCCATGGGAAAATACCCGCCATCATATACCCTATACATGGCATGGTAAGCAACGCTGTGTCTATCCTGGTAGCGTGGCGTCGGTTTATTACTATGCATGACTTATCATGAAAGAGATTGATACCATTTAGCTGGTGCCAGTTGGTTTTCAAACTGGGCAAAACCAGATGTTTCTCCTAAAGACGTGCTTGTCATTTCGTCACCGCGTCGGCGGCCGATATTAGAGCGACGGGAACCACTGGGACTATAGCTCGGGGTCACTAGGTATATGAAGGGCTGTTCAGTTTGCAAATAAGGGCTTTGTTGACAGAATACAATGCACTTTACCCTGTATTATTAGTTCCACCATAAATTTAGCTTGTGTTTTGAAAACACCCACGATAACCCGATTTAGATTGACGTAGTACAAAAGAGACGCGTGTGCCAAACAGGCGGTATTGAGGGAAGACTTGTAGAAGTCTACAGTATAATCAAGTGCTTTTGATTGCGTTAGACTGGTATAGAGAAAGAGTCAAACGTGTTTTCTGGTTTCTTTTTAATCGAAATTAGGAAAAAAATCAAAAATAAATATGGAATTTTGTGCTTTGCGCAAGTTGTTTCGGCAGCCGATGGTGAAATATTTGAAGTGCCAAAAATCGGCATTTTTGCGTGATTTTATCTCCACGGCATAATCATAGTTATCATGCACTTGAAATGTATACAACGTCTCGAATAATGTCAAATGTTGTTAAGATAATGTAATTCTTGTTTTCATTTTCTCTGAAATAGAAATGAAATAACATATCAAAATACTTAGAAAGTGAGGCAGTTTTAGATAATCGTCACCAAAATCTTAAACATGATGATTGTCATTAGTGCAAGCTATTCGCAGGGAAAGCATTATTTTATAATAAAATTACATGGTTTCATCGCCGTCCTATCCGCCGTATTAATGAGAATTATGACTGATAATACAAACGTCAAAGGTTTGAATTGTAAGTTTATAAAATATGTAAGTTATCATAACAACAAGAATTTCCCGAAATCATTTCAAGCGATCGAAAGATTTTATGGTACTACGCCCTCTATCAAAACGTGACGATTGTTTAAAACCCAAATTTCGACCCAAAATTACTGACATACTTGACATGTACGTGACCACCCATGCATCCGGTATTCATGCAGGTCTAAAATATTACAAACACAGGCTTTTACTATGTATGTTAAACTGATTGTCTTATATACAGCTGAAAAATAGTGTAGCAATGTTTCAAATTTTATAAAAAAAGGAATCAAACAATAGTCAACGAACCCGGGCAACGAACACAGGAAAATGAGTGAATTGCGTTTCTAGGGCAAAACAATGTGAGGGCACTTTTCGCATACCACATGCATACAGCGGTATCAGACCCGTATTAGTGACGGGTATTAAAATGAGGGAACTAATGACTAATGTAGCATTATTTTTGTGTGTCTTTTTATTTTTATAAATAGGCCTATTTGACTCATTTTAGTAAATTCGAATATATATAATAGTAATTTGTTCATAAATGGATGTTAATTAAATAGAAGCCAAAATGACGTTCCACAATACAATAAGTTTCAGGCTATTATTTGAATGCTGCGGCCTTTTGCACATTATTATTTTTGATACATATCTTGTAGACAGCCTCAGCTGTTGAATAGAATTATAATTAATTGTTTCTTATAATTTTACAGGTAGGCCTATAATAAAGACAAACTCCTGGATCAGATCAAGGTGTCATCACAATGAGCGAAATATCGGATATTAGCCGGTTTCGCTGGCTGATAGTATGGCTAGCTGACAACCTCGTCCCCGAAGATATTCGTAAAGTTCAAACCTTACTCAAGAATCAGATAAAGGATTGTGGTGATGACTCTGTAGACGATGCTCTTGCCATTTTTGACATTTTGGTAAAACAAAATCGCATACACGATGAAGATACCGGACTGTTGAGGACGCTGTTTATTAGTCTTGGGCGTATGGACTTGTTGGAAGCAGTTGATGATTATGAGAGGGAGAAGAAAGCCGTGGTTAGGAGGCTGAAAAAGAACTCATCCGTTTTGGGAGGTAAGTATTAAAATATCCAATATAGAGTAAACCATGCCCACATCCATTAAACATTTTCATATTATGCATCCTGTCCAAAGTCATGTTCCATTTTGCTCTGAATGAACTTGAATGATCTGGCTCTAACAACTAAAGTATATATGTTCTATCATAGTTGGCAACATTACCTTTACCCCATCCCAATTTGTATATTCCATGCATTTTGGGGTTCCACTTTCTTTTTCTTTTTTTGGCACCACAATGAGTCAAGTGTAGAATTAATAAATGTTGTTCGTGTGCATCGACCGTATCCTAGGGTCTCGATCAGCTGAGGCTAGGCAACAGCCCCTGACATAATTATTCTGAAAGAAAAAAAATGAAGAATTTCAAATTCGTGTTGCATACTTTAGGAAATAATTATGTCCAGAAATACACATATTTCACTCACATTCATGTATAATTATTGTCCTACAAGACAAAGACAGAAAATTAAAGAGAGTGCCTAAAGAAAGAAGGCGATTAGGCTACTTGAACTTTGTTATTTTTTATTAATTTGAAATCATGCCGAGTGTAATTTAACATAAAGCCATATCAATCCTATACTTTTGTCAATGTTATACTTGGAATGTTTACCCAAAAACGTCCAAAATGACATTACAATTTTAAAGTGAATAAAGATAATCCTTTTCTTCAAATATACATCCCTGGAACATTTTTCGCAAGTTTATGAAATTTAACCAGGTTTCGTGTTATTGTTTCTTTTCGCACACAGGTCCTTTCTTTGGGAGCCACGATTTATTGAATAAAGTCATATCAGTTCTTGATACGACATATGATCACATCCATGGCGTATGCATCAGTGGCGAGGAGGGCATTGGTAAAACACGTTTTGCGCAAGAAGCCTGCGTACGCATGAAAGGATCACATAAACTCGTTACAGTTGACCTCAATGGCCTTCCGTCAATGGAGAGTATGTACTACGCCATCATGCATGCCTTTGGTGTCGAATGCAGAGAGTATGAACTTGATAACTTGTTTGGATTGTTGAGGGGGTACGAATCCGCACTATATGGTAAGATTGGTTTGTTTGTTTGTTTGTTTTTGTCGCATATTGGCGTAAAATTCCCAAAATGTGATCAGATTTCTGCAACTTAAAAGGGCATTTCGTGATCATCCGTGGGCATCATCCCCGTAATGTTTTCAAAAAAGTTGAGATTTTTATACCACTGGAAACCTCTGGCTACATAATATCTATGTACAAGAAATTTCTTGCAGATCAACTCATTTAGCAAAAATATCGTGAAATTTGAATTTCGTTCTGGTACACCAGAACGAAATTACAACACAGTCATTGTCTATGGAGCAGTCAAATACACATAATCATACATAACTCGCAAACACCAAATCGAAATCAACTGAAATTTTGGGAATAAGATTTTTTCGTGGATATCTACTGAAAAATATTGCATAAAAAGAGGATGCTATAGGATCACGATATACTCCTTTAAACTTGCATAAAATGTGTAATGACAATGAAAGAAAGTGTTATCTTTATAGATTTGAAAATTAATTTTTTAAATAATTTTCTTCATAGCAAACACAGTTCTCTTCTTGGACAACGCCGATTCCATGCTGAACCCAGGCTCCATTGATCAAAGAAACCCAACATACGTGAAGTTCATTGAAGCACTGAAAACCATCCTGGAGATACAAAACCCGAAACTGAAAATCATGATGACGTCACTTTATGATCTGGACATGAGAGCCGGCTTAAGCTCAAAGGTATGGCCTAGTTTTCTTTTTATCATTCAATGACAAATGTTTATAATTCGATAAGTTTAACGTATTATCAAAATACAACATAGCGGTTATCATCCACTCAATAGCAAGTTTAAATCAGCCCATCGTGCCATTAAATTTTTGAGTTATTTGAGAGAAATTTAACGTAAAATTTGTGAATGTTATACTATACGCGTAACCCGGAGACGCTCCGCCGCCAACGTCTGCCGCACTGCATGGTGTTTTAGCAACTTTTCCCGGGCGGATTCACAATCACATACTAGAGTTAGTGAACAAATTGCTTTCAAAACATTGGAAACCATTTTGTGATGACCCTTCATTTTGTTCCAAAGCAGGGTTTAATTGAATTTGGGCACATTTTAACCAAGTTATCCAGCAACACAGACAAAAAATAACCCCTAAATATATAAGATTCTCGGTATACCTTAAAATGTGAGTCGGACGACCATGACGGCTGCCAGGATGTCAGTTTGTCAATGTATTGGTATAAAGTTCTAACGTCCAGGTTCGATATAACATTGGTTATTAATTTCCTTCTTTTTCAGATGATGACCAGAATATTACTCAACCAACAGAATGGTCTCGACATGGACGCAGCAGTACGCATGATTCGATATCACGCCGGCAACACTGTCGTTACCTACGAAGATGCCAAGAATGTTGCCAACATGTGTGACAAAAATCCTCTCGTCATCAAGGTAAAAATATATAAATTATTGTACTACTCTTCAATCTCATGATTTTTCTCATGTACCTACTCATGTGTCAAAAGGCTGAGATATAGTTCAACGTCTTTCGGGCGTTTTTTCTCCGTTCTGACGGACACAGCGGCAAATTTATCACAACGTTTTCTCTCGACAACAAGCTGCTTTCTGTACCTTTTGAGCAGCAAACTTTGATAAAACATTCCCATGGTTTCTTTCAAATTGATATTTTGTGCGTATGAAAACAATGTCAACTTTATGCTTATAATAATAATTAATATGTATGATTGTTGTATGATCGCTTCGAATGGACAAGTAGATGGGCAGATCACATGACAAATCGTCAATGCGCCATAACTTCGCACTTTAAACTGCGCAGTAACCACGTGCACATTATAGCTAGGGTTAAATTGCAATGGCTTACGGGCCAGCGTAAATTCTTTTTGCAGTCATAACGGGCTGCAACATGCAAACCTGTTAGGGGTTAAGGTTAGGGTTAGGGTTTAGTATTATGTGCACATTATGGTTGTAATAAGTGCATACGCTTCGGGGAATTTTCTAAATGGTCCATATTTAAGTGACATAACCGTGATTCTAACTTTCTTTCAGATAATCGCCAACAGACTGCAAGATGGAAGATCGCAACTCACAGACATACTCCCAACTTCAACAGCACTATCATCTCAGAAGCAAGACGTGACGCAGTCCTCATCGCGTCTCCAACTTGCATCCAGTACACAACGACAGCAATGCCTACAATCGGCACTCGAATCGTTACACGAAGCACAAAGGTTAAACATCATTAAGCTCGCCACGGTTCCTGGTGGCTTTTCATTAGAAACAGCGCGGAAGATAGTGAAATATCGCAAGAAGCACTTAGCCATGCTTCAGTATGATCTCCAAGATCTCAAGTATCTTGGTTTACTCGATATAAAGCGAGAAAATGCATCCAATCAGTTCTCTGATAAAGTTGCTATCTACAGCATGTCACATACCTTACGTGCCTTCGTTATTGACTTTGTAAAATCCAAAGGTGGTGCTAACTTGAAAGCTTTCTACAAAGCTCAGAATAGGTTCATCCAGCTCTTCGGGAAGAAATTGAGGAACATTTGCAAACTGCTGCAAACTGATGCATGTAATGCTCTTTCTCATCTGCGTCAAGATTTAGGCAACTATCTCGGCTTCTTGGAGGTTCTCAAAAGTGCGGAAGACTTCAAACCATCTGAGAACCTCTGGTGGGTTGTGCTAGCATCTGAGCTGTTGTTGTCTGCCGAAGAAGGTCAGACGTTTTACAGACATATGGCAGAACAGGCCAAACAGAGAGATGACATGCATGCATATGCTGATCTGAAGTGCCATGAGATAACGTATCGCAAAGAACTTGGACATAATCCCGAAGAACTACTACAACAACTCAAAGAAGTACAAGACATACTCAACACAAAGATCGACAGTTCTGGAGATGTTCGCAGTAAGCAGTTCAGTTTAGCCACCTGCTACTGTCTACGTGGTGAACTCTTAACTCAGACCAAGAAGGCATCAGAAGCCATTCAATGGCTACAACAGGCTGTTAGTCTACGTAAGCAACTCATGGGAGATGGACAACATTTCCTTATTGCAAGAGCGTTGAATTCCTTGGGTATGGCGATGAAGGTGAAGGCTGCGTCAACAATAGATACTGATTCGGAGAAAATGATGTCAAAGAAGTACTTCTTGCAGGTAAGCATGGATAAGAGACGTATAATTGCCTTGTGATAAAAGACCACTTTAAATCAATTATTTAACCTTGGAGGGCACTGTGACGCAGCGGTACGGTCTTCCATTTAGATCGTGATCGCATAGCGAGTGGCACAAATGCCAAAGAAAATGTAATGTACTCTTCGGCATGTGGGCATGCTACGGAATGATCTTACTTTATCTATAATTGACAGACATGAGAAGCCTGAATTCATGCAGTTTTGTTGTCCAAATTTATGCTTTTTATTTCTTTCAGCCTGTTTTGGGGCCTTTTAAGGCTGAATTCACGCGCTTTTTCAGGCAGTTTTCAAAAAAGAAATTCTCACGCCTGTATTGAGAAAAAGGAAACGGGTTATTAGGGCCAACAGTCCTTAATGTTAATTAAATGCAGTGGCATAGATCTTGGGAGATGCATTAAAGCAGCTCACATATTTAACCAAAACTGGGAACCAATAAGATTATGTTTAAAATTAAGAACAACACCATTTTACGGTGGTATTGATTTGTTCTCACTTCTGTTGACTTTCTTGTAATATTCAGGCTTACGAGATGTGCCGTCATCTTGCCAATGGTTCCGACAAGCATCTGGACATTCCACGATACATCGTCAACATCGGAGACGTCTTTCGTGAGCTGGGCCAACATGAAGACGCTATCGAATGTATGAATAGGAGCGTCGAGTTAGAATCCGCACTAGGGATGGGCGGTGCTGTTGCCGTGTGCAGGACGCAAGAAAAGATCGCAACGTCGTATTGTGAATTGGAAAGGTAAGGAGTTTGCTGCTATACTGTTTTCCTGTCGTAGCACATCACTTATATCTGGCTAGAATGGCTTCACCATGTTCACAGGCTTCCTACTTACTAGCTCTTACTGAAAGTAGCGTGCGGGACGCTTAATTTCTTTCTGCAACCATAATGGGCCGCAATATATCACTAACCGCATAGTCCGAGGCAATGTTCATTATTGTCAGGGTTAGGGGTTAGGGTTAGGGTCTTATGGTTAGGGTTAGGGTTAGGGTTAGGGTTAGGGTTAGGGTTAGGGTTAGGGTTAGGGTTAGGGTTAGGGTTAGGGTTAGGGTTTAGGGTTAGGGTTTAGGGTTAGGGTTAGGGTTAGGGTTAGGGGGTTAGGGTTAGGGTTAGGGGTAGGGTTAGGGTTAGGGTTAGGGTTAGGGTTAGGGTTAGGGTTAGGGTTAGGATTATATTCGTATTTATTAGTACTAATATACTAGTAATAGTATATTGTGTGTATGCACTTTATTCCGTAATCAATAAGTATCATAAACAAACACTTTTCTGGCACAACGAATCGTAGCACAGTCGTGTAGGCATTAGACTATGGATACATAGGTTGTGGGTTCGAACCCCAGGTAAACCTTTGTAGAATTTTAATTCTATCGATTTCTTTTTATTTTATTAAGTAAGAGGAAATAATAATGGTAATAAACTCGTGTTATATCTAGCCTCATAGGCCTATAATTACATGTATGTACTACGTGTTATCGCATTGCGGCCCATTATACGTATATTATGGTTGCAGAAAGAAATAACGCGTGCGGGACACGACTTCGTGTTGGTTGAAATGTCTTGCGTATAGATGAGTTCGCGGGTGCTGTCATGTCTTTTGCGAACATGACACACTGGACAGGTGTCTGAAATTGGCTTCACGTGGACGCTAAGGACAAATGACGTTAAGTTCACGTCTTGAGGCCAGACACATAATTGATTTCTACCTTTTAAAACTTAATGCAAGGGAGGACAATAGATAACATGCAATTTTAACAACCTGTTATTTAAAAGTTTGTTTAATTACCTTTTTATATTCCAGGTATGATGACGCTTTTCCAGTGGCGAAACAGTCACTGGAACACCGAAAGACGCTATCGGGACAGGTGTCCCCCGACACAACACACGCCTTGTATGTGCTAGGCTCCGTATGTTTGAAGTCCAGAAACTACCGTGAGGCAAGAAAATACTTCAATGAGGCGTTGGAGATTGAGGAGGAGTTATGGGGAAGAGGTTTGTCTCATAGTGATGATTGGCAGCACCTAAAGACGAGTATTGAGACCATGATGGTGACGCTACAGAAACAGTCGACACTAACGTCATATCGCAAACGATTTAAGGTGAGACGTGACGTTAAAAATGATAACGTTAAAACTTGTTTATGCTGAAGTTATCTATGACCAGTGGTTAGTATGATCATGATGATCTGCGGAAGATAGCAATTTTTCATAATTGCGAGGAATTGCGTAAAAAATACGAAATTGTGCGGGAACACCAACGAACTTTGCTCTGGGTTTTAAGGACGCTCTACAAATGACCAGGAGGATTAACATGATGCATAAATAAATGGGTATGGTGATGTGTAAAATTTGCTTAAATTTTCGTCATTTTGTTTTTAGGACGCAGAAGATGCATCGACCAAAGGTAAATTGAAACGGCAGACAAAGCAAAAAGAAGAAAAAGGATTCGACTCAGGTATGTTGCTTTCTAAAGATCCAACTGTTTGATAAAGAAATGCAAAGTTACCAATGTGCAAATAAAAAGTGTTGGCGTGTTAATCAGCATGGTCATAGCCATATTATAGCAACAACAATTACGCAACAACAACAACCACCACACCGCCGGCGACAACAACAACAACGATAATATCAAACACAGCAACACAATTTTTTAGTTACAGATTTTATTTTAGTTGTTTTTCTTCCTTCTGTATTTTTTCCTTTTGTATAGGAGACGACTCCGCATCTGATCAAAGTAGTTTGCCTTCTGAAATGTCAGATGAATGCCCTGTTAAACCACGAAAACACGTTCAAGAAGGTACGAACATCATTATAATCGCCATTAGTAGGAGCGCAGGGAGAGTCTGGGGCACATTACCCCCCCGATTTTTTTTTCAGGCATAAAATGGTGAAGGCAAAGTGTAAAGTGTCATTAGATTGACTGAAAATGGGACAAAAGGTTGACAAATAGGGAACTTTTCGGCATATTTGTAATGTTTACACATGTCCCAATGTAACATTAATTTAATCAGCCAAACTTGTTGTGTTTGTACGAACAGAGCAATTTCACAGTTAAGCGACCACCAAGATAGTGCTTTTCCTTCATTTTACTACTTCAAAAACAGCAGAGCAACACTTCATAAACACTTAAACACTCCATAAACACTTGTTTGTACAGTGAAGGTATAGGGATGTTAATTTATAAACAACAAAACACGTTTGCAAATATAAGGATGTTCAGGATGTTTATGTTTTTTTAACACAAGATAGTGTTTAAAAACATAATTATTTATAAATTAACATCCCTATACCTTCACTGTACAAACAAGTGTTTATGAAGTGTTTATTAAGTGTTGCTCTGCTGTTATTATGACCAGAAAACCTTGTTGTTAGTTGCTACTTATTTGATTAGAAAGCATTTAATGTACAATCTTCTTTTAATAATCCTTGTTTCAAAGTTGATTTTTTGGCATAATAATGTGTAATATAAATAGTAAAATAAATATCGAGCTTAAAAATAAGAATAATCTTCTTGCGTTCATTTATCCAGATGATGAATCGTCCGAATCTGACGCAAGCAGCATAGCTTCCGAGATATCTGATGAACTGCCAGTTGTCAAGACCAAAACTACTCAAAAACCAGGTACGGTACCCAAAATCTCTTAATCAAATGTATATCTTCATTACAGTGTGTGCCGAATGTCGATATGGGGTGTTGATTGTGTACCGATTGCTCTGGAATGTGTAGAGCTGTGACTATATTATAAAGCGTGGCATAGTGTCATGTTGGTTGATGTAGCAAGAGCATCCAGAGACCGGAAAGTCTACTTTGATCATGTTGTTGCTGAAGCAATAGCCTACATTAGTAAGCCTACATTAGTAGGCCTACATGTATGGTAGTTTTTGAGGGTAGGTACTCTAGGGGGTGGTTGAGTGTGAGTCTGTAGGCCTACACAATGCACGTGTCTGACTAGCTGTATTTGTGTTTGTCGTGATTTTGTAAACAATAAAGTAATGTAGATTTACCAAATCCGGGAGTTCCATGCACGCATCCACAGTGACCCATATCCTCTGCGTACATGTATCTGCTGAATGCATAATTATTGTTTTTAAAGTTAGTTTTAGAGTTCCTTTCTTTCAATCTGAGCATTAGATTATGAATTAATAGTCAAACTTTATACATTGTTGAAATGATATTTTAAAAACGTTAAAATTGGGTTGATTGGAGGACCTGCTTAAACAGTTTCTTTAAAATAATAAATTATTTAAACAAGTGGTTTAAGCAGGTCACATTTAGCAGGTCACATGAACAACCCGGTTGTTTGAAAGTTTTAAACAGGGTTGTAATAATGTTTGAAATTACTTAGAAATACTACTGTTAACTAGCGTTAAGTATTCAGAATGTTTTGTATTATTTTACAGTCTTTAATTGATCAGAGCTGATTTCGTTTTATTTTCAGCGAAATCAGTGTCGGATGAAGAAAGCCTTCCATCAGAAATATCCGATGAAATTCCCATTCGGAGGAGAGAAGGAGCGAAGGAAGGAGGTAATGGGCTTGTTTCATAATTAACTTATTAATTACATTATTTATTTATTTATTTATTTATTTATTTATTTATTTATTTATTTATTTATTTATTTATTTATTTATTTATTTATTTATTTATTTATTTATTTATTTTTATTTATTTATTTATTTATTTATTTATTTATTTATTTATTTATTTATTTATTATTATTATTATTTTTTTTTTAAATATATTTATTTATTTAATAATTGACCCGGCAGCACAAATGAGCTGTAAATTCCCTAAATTGTATTCTGAGTTACGGTGTAAAATGTGTACGAAGGTCATATTCATCGGTAACTCCGTCTCATTTCGATAGTCAAAATCTAATCAATAATCCTATTGTTGAAGTGGATAATAAGCTTCTACCTTAGATGGCTATAGAACTTTTAATAGCTCTGGTCTTTGTTTGCTTATATTGCTAAATCCTGTTGAAGTGGTGGGTTACCAGGCATTGTATTTTGTACAGGTAGGCCTATGCATAACCAACAATTAACAATGAGAGAACTTTCATAAACCTCGTTGACTTGGGGATGATTTGAAATGACCGCCAATTCTGACTGTTTGATATTTATTGCCAACAATGTGGAAAAAGAGAAAATGTAAAAAAATAAAAAGCTATAATTTTGTTGAAGGAGCAAAGTTTAACAAACCATAACCTCGCTTCTGGATATCGTTTGAAGTCAAATGATATACCATTTTTAAGTTTAGGATGTTTATTTTTTAAACACGATATAAAACAAAATTGACCGGGGGAGGAATTTACGGCTCATTCGCCGTGGACGGTCACATATATTATCTATTTATTTTCATCTTTTTATTTCATTCATTCATTCATTCATTTATTCATCCATCATTCATTCATTCACAGGACAAGGAAATAACCAGAAATGTATGGTTTGAGCATTATGTGCCCAATTTAAGTGTGGAAGCCAAAGCGGTCAGACCTACTTGCACACTGCACAAACACACACACGTACCATACTCGTGTTAATATAACGTAGACTTTCCTGTCGCCGGGTTTCCATGCAAAACTATATCGCATTGAATATCACTGATAGTATACCACAAACGGGATCTTGCCGTTTCTTTTTTTGTTCAAATCTGGGAGTAATATAACATTGTGGCTTAGTTTTATGTTCTCTAACCAAATATACGAACACAAACTATCAACTATCAAACATTTCTTGTAACTAGCCAGCCTTTTATTATTTATGTCGAAAATTCAGGTTGAGAACTTGAGTTGATATAGGTTATCGGTAATAGGTCTTATCGTTCAAGTTATACTAATTTACCTATACCTTTATTTGCTTGTGTTTAAATTGTTCAATTGGGCTATTCCAGAAATTAATGACACCCCCCTAAAGAAGATGTAAGTTTGTACCATAAATTTTTGGGAATTCCCAGACCAAAATTGTATCAAAAAAAAATGGGAATTCCCATTTTGACAATAAAATGATTTGAAAATTGGGAATTCCCAGTGTCCCTAAAGAAGACATGTAATTTGTTTGCCAAATTGTTTGGGAATTCACAAGCCTAAAATAAAAAGGTGTCTTTTTCTTGGGAATTCCCATTGTCTTCTTTAGGGTTGTGAAAATAATGAAAATAATGACCATTTTTGGGGGGAATTCCCAGAGCAAGAAATGGTGGCAAATTTTGGGAATCCCATGTCTTCTTTGGGTGCCTTTAATTTCTGGAATAGCCCATTATTCGCAACTTAGACTATTTGGATCAGATTGAACCATAAATATAACTCTTGTCTGTCAACATTTCTTCTGATAGATTCCGATGACGAAACCTCGTCCAATTCCAGCAGTTTGCCTTCAGAAATTTCTGACGAATTTCCAGTGAGAGTCGATAGGAATTTGAACAACATTGACAAACAGAATGGTAAGGAATGTTTGGAGTTACCATAGATACAATAACAATTATTATATAAGTTGTGTTACAATTATTTTACTCTTGATTTTTGCTTTAAATTCTGATGGTGATGATTGTGTTTTAATAGGAGCGTAATAATTTTATAGTAATACATTTCTGAAACTTGAAACATTATGAACATGTTCAAATATTTAGTACGAATTATCACCATTTTCACAGAACTAAATGTTTGATCATTTATTTTAATTTTTGTTTTTTAGATATTCCGGAACTCAATTACAGACAAGGAGGAAAGAGCAAATGTCCATCCGCATCAGGAGATTCTGCCGTGGAATCAATTAGTGGACCGTCATCTGATGAAACGACTCCACCAAAAAACAAGATCCATTGAAACTGTTACAAAGAACTTGGATATGACATGATCAGTACTAAAACTGTAGGAGTTACAATCAGACAAGAGGCAATGTCCATCAGCGTCAGGACTCCTTCAGGGGACTCTGCTATGGAATCAATTAGTGGAAAGTCAGTATCTGATCTGATAAAATTACTCCACCAAAGAATAAGATCTATTGAAACTTTTTCAAGAACTTGGATATGTCATGATCAGTACTAAAAATATAATATAATACTATTAAACTGAATGGAACACCAGAAGCTATGTACATCAGCATCAAGAGACTCTGCTATGGAATCAATCAGTGCACTTCGGCATCTGATAAAATCTGATTGGATTAATGAACATTGAACCTATACACAATGATACACAGAATTGGCTTAGGCATATGCTATGACCAGAACTATAGGAACAGAACGCTATAAGTTGTGGCATGTCCATCAACATCAGAACATTCTGTTGTGGCTGAGCTTAGTGGATCTTCATCTGGTAAAATTATTCCATCAAAGTACACGATTCAAGCAAAAGATAATTACAGATATACTGTCTATAATGTTTCACTGTGCATGAAGTATTTCCACCATGGTATAGGAGTGTATAACTCTTTTTGGGAGCTAATTTATGCCATTTATGATGGATTTCTTGTCTTTTATACCACTGAATGTGATCATTTTTTATTTGCTATAATGGGAACGGTAGAGGAATATCAGCGAACTTTTCGTCGAAACGACTCAACAATATGATTCGGATCTGTAAATAGGACCATACTTATTGGAAGAAAGATATTTATAATGTTTACAACTGAGTTTGTAGATCAGAGGAAACTTGATTGTGACTGCACTTTGCAACTGAGACGAAATTTGTTTTCGTCTCAGCTTTGCAGCAATGCGTCTTGAAATTGAATTGCGCTTTCTTTGGTATATCGTTGTTTTTGGATATGTAACAAGATCAGCTTTAATATGAAAATACCGTTATTAATTTGACAGTAAATGGATGAAGATAATTCAGCGTAATATCCAATATCTATACTTGTAATACCGTTATCGTTATCATGTATACATTTATGCTTAATGCTTATAATTAAAGGGTACCCTATAATGACCAATTTTATGTAACATTCAATGTATATCTTGATAGAACTATCAAACCCTGTGATATATATGACGAGATTCATATATGAGTGTGTTTAATGTCATGACCGATGAAAGATCATTGTCATTAATTAATTGGTATAAGCTAATATCAGAAACGTTATACAAATATTCTTAGCTCAGCTTTTAACAATTTACATAATTTATGTAATTTGACTATGCGAAGATTGATAAGAACTTAGGCAATCAGGTATTCAATGTTATTTATTTATTTATTTATTTATTTATTTATTTATTTATTTATTTATTTATTTATTTATTTATTTATTTATTTATTTATTTATTTATTTATTTTATTTATTCTATTTATGTTATTTATTTTATTTATCATTTTATTTTATTAATTAATTTGATTTGTTTTATTTATTTTATTTATTCTATTTATTCTATTATTTATTTATTTATTTATTTATTTATTTATTTATTTATTTATTTATTTATTTTATCTATTTATTTATCTATTTATTTTATTTGTCTTATTTATTTTATTCATTTTAGGCCGTGTAAAATTAATATTTTGGTTCTCGTCCCCTCCTCCTCAATTTCTGGGATTTGTCAGATTTTTTTTTTTTTTAGATTTTTCAATTTTTTAGACTTTGGAATGATTTATGAAATCTTCATACATATGAATAAGTTTATTAGAGAACAAGCATCACTTCCAAGTCTTTTTGTGGTACTCTAGGGGGTTTAAATCCCTCAGAATCTCACATTTGAAAAAAAAAAAAAAAAGGGCCTCATCGTTTCCTCGAGCACTGTTGGAGAAGACCGAAAACTACTGACAATGCTAATTTTACATTGAAAAAAAAAAAAAAAAAAAAACCTCCTCCCTCATCAATTCATGAAAATCCTCTGGACGAGAACCAAAACATTAATTTTATACGGCCTTATTTATTTATTTCGTTTTATATGATAGGCCTACAACTAAGTTAATAATTCATGTAAAACGGTTTCAAAAATGGACCCATCCGAGGTGCTGGACTGGTGTAGATGGCATAGTATTAAATACTACTACTAATAATAAATAATTTTTAAGTCATTTTGTGTCACACTATTTATATCCGATAATTTGGTCATATACACTACACTTTAAAATATTGCATAAATCATCGTTGATATTAACGCCAAAAATTATAAGAAGTTTTAAGTATTATAATTTTAAATTTGATTAGGCCAAGTAAAAAATAAAACATGTTTCACGTCCGGGTTTTCGAAAAAAAGGAGGAAGAGGGGGCTTTTTATTTTCTATTTTTTATCGCAAAATTGGTGTAAATACCCATACTTAGAGCTGTTTTAGCGTGCAATCCGTACATACAATAATGCCTGGAAAAAGGAGGAGGCCCTTTTTATTTGTTGTTCTGAGAGTAACACCCCCTCTAATGATCACAAAACCTTCCTAAAATGTTTCTTGTATCTTAACAAGGCTATAGAAAGCATCACAACTTCCTAGAAATATTTTTTGAAAAGTTATAACTGAATTTCAAAAAATAAAAATTTATTTGAGAAAACCTCAAAAAAGGAAGCGGGAGGGGACGTGAAACATGTTTATTTTTTTATTTGGCCTTATAGTTTTTGATTACTATAACATGTATTTACTTTATCTGTTTTATCCAATAGCTTCAGTTCAGACTCGGTTGTTAATGGTAAAAATGAATGTTTATATTAAAATAATGTAAAAAACGGTAAACCGTCAGAAAGAATTTGGTAATCACTTTATTTTATATAAATTTACACGTGGTACTGCTGCTCTACTGTATCGATGTAAAGCATCTGACGCCAATTAAATATATACATAACAATAGAATTATAGAAATATATAACAAAATAAATTGCACTCTATCTGTACTTGAAGTTTAAAGGTCTTCCCCGCAATGCGTGGGTGTAATTTTCGCGTCCTTTTACACGCTTTGCTGATTTTGTATTATTTGCCAAAGCCTTGGCAAACCCTGTATGACCTTTGGCACGCGTGGCGTCCTGTACATAAATAAAACACAATTTCCTAATGCATGTAAGCATACTCTTCACTGGTAAACGCTTGAATTCGATAAATTTAACCCGATTTTAACCAGGGATTTGAAGGATTTGCAAGATACATCGAACATTTAATATATTTCGACTATGATATCGCTGATGTGAAACACGGTACCCTTATACCTTTTACGGTAGACGAAATATAAATGATACCAGCACTGCACTATATAGTGAATGTAAGTAGACATACAAATCCCGGTATAAATATAAGCTTAAACATATTAACCACGTCTTATTAAATAGTACTGGTAGCTCGTATTGGTAAATGTGCCCATCAGCTGTGTGCAGCCAGAAAAAATGACTAGTTTTATCTTCAGCCGAAT
Organism: Amphiura filiformis; assembly: GCF_039555335.1. Lineage (NCBI taxonomy): Eukaryota > Metazoa > Echinodermata > Ophiuroidea > Amphilepidida > Amphiuridae > Amphiura > Amphiura filiformis. Next base: position 48,214,680 of record NC_092641.1, read on the forward strand.
GAGTAATTTCTAAAGATCATGTAAAATGTGGGGTTATATATTTATTATTTTAGCTATATATGTCCCGGCTTAATCATTGTTAATGTACGTTGCCCATATGATATACGGGATGATATATACTCAGATCTGTAGGCCCTATATATATTGCACACTGGTCGCTCGGGCTAACATTGCATTTTATGCAGGAAGTGATCTCGGCAATAATTATTTTTCATCCTGTAGGCTGGGCTTTAATATTGTTGACATCCTGGAAGCTATACGGTGAATGTGACACTTTTTGGTGTTGGGTGGGGGAGTGTGTTTTATTATTCGGCGAAGCCAGGCAAAGCCCAAGGGGTTCAGAGGTCACTAAATTAAAGAGATGCACAAAACACAAATTTGATTGTGTGTGTGGGTACCTTGTAAGCTCTTGTAGGCCTATATTAACAGTATGGTGGTATAGGCCTACGCACTAAAATGGGTAAACCGTGGTACGCGGTATTCCAAATAGTGGTAAAACTACGTTATCAATATTAATGCATAGCTGTCAGTGTACGCCGCGTACATACCCGATGATAGCGTAATTCACCATTGGACAGAGCGGTTTTTATTTTATTTATTTATTTATTTATTGGAACATACACTTTTGTATCGGTGGCACACGCCTAACCAGTGGTGCGTTCAAAAACAACATTATAATACAAGAAACAAATTAAAAAGACAAAATGAATATGTACATGTAAAATTGTGGCATTAATACAAAAGCAAAAGAAACTGTCTGTCTTAACCCAAGTTGGTTTGAAATGGGTCGTTAGCAGGAAATAAAACAAAATGTAGAAAATGAAAATATAAAATTAAATTACATACTGGCATGACATGACAATTAATGGACATTAAATGTTCTTCAAGACAGAGGATCTCAAAGACCATGCACGTTTTAAATAACTTTTGCAAGACATCAAAACAATTGTTGACTTCATTCTCGCAGTCCCAGGGGGTTCCCAACATAAGGCACAGTTTTACATCCAAGTCCCCCGCCATAAAAAATTGCCAGAACATCTCTAAATTCTGGTCCGAAAGATTACGCTCTAGCTCGGAGAATTCTTCAGTACGTATATCATTCAGGGCGGTGCATGTAAAGAGGAAATGGTGAAGATCTTCTGTACCATTTTTACACAAAAGGACAATTTTCGTCCATGCCTACAGTCCAGGAATGAATTCTACCATTATGGGGAAGAGTGTTAGACCTGAGACCATAATAGGTATTATGGTCTCAGTGTTAGACCGTGCCTTAAATTTGAAACTTGCTCCGTGGAAATCGGTTTATACTTCTCCATTCTAAGTTCTTTCTTATACAAAACAGTCATTAAGAGAAGATTTAGCTTTGTTCATTAGTTTGTTCGCTTCCTTAAAAAACGTTTTTGCCCAGCGTGGATTTGCTGTTGAATCGTACCCAAAAATATAGTCTAAATCGCATTTATTAAGAGCGTTTTCTGAATTTAATCTATGTTGCCAATAAAATTATCGAAGTCAATATCCCAGTCTAAATCCGTATGAGTCGGGCGTTGTCGTGATTGTCCTCTATAATACAAAACCTATCTCCAATTACAAAAGCGTACAAAATACAAAAAACAGAAACAAGAGAGCTGAAGCAAAGTGAAACAAGGAAACTGAACAAAAAATGAAGCTGTAAAAAGTACTAAGAAGAAAAATGTAAACTACATACTGCTCAGTTCATAAAATCAATATTGACTGAAGAAAATGTCATGTCCTTTCTTTCCGTTTGTTCAAACCTTTTCTCTTTGTATAGGCCTACTTGTCACTTTAAAAATCACGATGTATACCAAGTGCATTTTTTCCACGTGATTTGGAGCTTTTGTTTTAAAGTGACAGTCAATTTACTGGGACAGTAATGATGCATCAAAATGATTGGTACCGACCAATTTTTTGATGTTTATAGTTGAAAAGCTTGCTTCTTTCAAATGAATTGGGTACTCTTGAAATGTCAAGACTGTATAATATAGTTTATGACTTGAATTAATCTACAAATTATTTGAATAAACCGTATATTTAGAATTTGGTGCGTCAGACTCATCCATTATAAATTAAAACTGCACGGGTTTACCAATCATTTTGATGCATCATCATGCCCCAGTAAATTGACTGTCACTTTAAAACAAAAGCTCAAAATCACACAGAAAAAAATGGACTTGGTACATCATACTTCACACCACCAACGAGCAAATATTTCCGATAGGGTCCATCCCTTTTTTTCTAGTCAAAAAAAAATTTAACCCCATGAGAACTACCTGCCGATTGGCCAAAATGAATATCGTGTCCAATTTTGAACCAATCAAGGAAGGTATAAAATCATCTGCAAATGCATGTTTGACCATAAATAGTTTAAAGCCTAATCACAATTGGCAATTGAAATGAGTATTTCAAGTTATCAACCAATCAGAAATGCTATTAGACGCCCAGTAGTGACCAAGAGGTTCTGGTTCTGGTTCTGGTAAGCCGACGTTGTGCTAAAAGCATATATTAAAGTCAACTTGACCGATGAGCTCGCATGGAGATGTGCAGAAAAAATTAATGAATTGTATTAAGTTGAACATCACTGCAATGGTTGCGCAGTGATGACTTGAAGCTCTGCAAGGTTTTTGCTTCAACTACTTCGGCAGGCAGTTTATTCCACAGTTCAATTGATGCGGGGAAAAATGAGATATTTTTGAGATATACACCCTTTTAAACATATCGTACACTCAGTGGCAATGCATATTACCGCTATTTGGAATACCACAGTTGGGGGTGTAGGGTCGATGTGTAAATCGGGGTGTGGGGGTGTGTTTGTTTACCGGTGTGTGCAGGGCCGGATTTATCATTAGGCCAGATGGGCCCGGGCCCAGGGCCCCACATTTTGGGGGCTCCCAAAATCGCCCTTGCATCTCCCTTTTTAAGCCCAGAAACCACCATGTTTTGGGCCAAAATTGCCAACTTTTGCGGGCTTCGCGCGCACTGGCCAGTTATATAGCAAAATTCACCTTCATTTTGGGCCAAATGTTCTGGTAAAATCTATGCTCATCTCCCTCCCTGTCTCCCTCTTATATAATGCTCCTGCCACCACCGTCGATCTTATACTTAAACCAAGTCACTTGAGTGCACGTCTTCCTCACGGCGACTTTGGGGCCCACATTTTTGACTGGCCCAGGGCACCCACAAAGGTAATCCGGCCCTGGGTGTGTGGTCTTGTATGGGAGTATGTTTGTTTACTTGCTTTCAACGAAAAAAAAACACACACAAAAGGGCAAAACAAAGAAAGAAGCCTACAAAGAAAAGGAAAGGGAGAAGAGTGTTAACTTTGGAAAATAAACGAGACAAAATGAATAAAAAACAAACAATGAATGACTTACTCTCTCCTTGTTTATGTTGTTTTTCAGATAAGTTGATTTTTGCTGAGTGTTACCATGGCGTCAGCCAGGAAGAAAGATGGTATGTTAATATATTACTATTAGAATATCATGAATATGTAGAATGTCTTCACCAAATCCGAATAAATTTGTCGCTATTTGAAAAATATTAGAGACCATATAGAGGCCTTGCATTCTTTTATCGATTGGCTCCAAACAAAGGATTTGAACCGGTGTCCTTCACCGTAGTTATGGCGGAGTGCAGTCCATTCAATCAAATGTTGTCATCAACCTATTCGATCGTAGTGCAGGGTTATATGAGCGAGACGAACTGTCACGGTAGATTGCAATCATGCTTTTGTTGAATGCATTTGAGTAGTCCGCCATATTTACGGGATGATACGTCACATGCAAGGCCTCTATAACATATGTTACTTTGTAAATAGATATGCATTACAATTCCACAAATAGATTTCCGTAACCATCGTACAAATCATCTTAAATTTGCCGTTTTTGGCCAAGATATATTTACTTATTATTATGATCATTAGGTCAGGTCTAGCTATGAAGCCATTTCAACAACACCCACATTTAGAGGATAAAAGGTCGTTGAACTTTGCGCAGAGGGTCAAGTTCAAAATTACTCAAATGTGTTCAAACCCGGGTCCATATAACACACACCATCGTGATCCTCTGGCCAAGGGATTCAGAAAAAAATATACTTTGACTTACCTACGACTTCATGGGCAAAGAAGTAACAATGTGACGTCAAAGGTCTGATATTCCTTATGGATAGAAAATGACAATTACCCCGATTTTGAGGAAAATAGTCTCTAGGCCTACCTATTTGTCATGCCATGGGAAATAAAAAGAAAGAATAGTTTGCACTATGTAGGATGCTTCGTTATCTTGGTAACACAGCAGGGTTATCTCATACCCCTGGTCGCATTGAGTTCCCTGACCTTGACAATTGTTGTGTTAGGTCCTACCCTAGAGAGTTCAAACTAAAATTTTCAATAAATCTCATTTTATTTTCGCTCCCCACGTGGTCCAAATTTAGCATATGACGTCACACTGTTACTCTATTGCTATAACTCCAAAACCGTGTGTCAGATTATTATGAATAATTATGGCCAGAGCTATAGAAAGAATCAAGATGGTGTGAGTTTTGATTAAGTTTTAGTAGCCTACCTTTGAACTTGGCCCGTAAAGGTCAATGACCCTTTTGAACTAAATGGGTGTGCTTTTGAAATGACTCCATAGCCTAAATTAATCAGCTTATACTCTCCCAAATAAAGCAACTTAAACATGATTTTATCAATTGTAGTAAGCTTACATATGAACTGAAATCTCTTCAACCAAAAATACCGTTTTAGTGACTTACTTTGTTTTACGAATTCAGACATGCCTCATCTGATGATCTCCTACCAATGGGACGCACAAGAACGGATGCTGAAGCTGAGAGATGAACTCACAAGGGCTGGTTATGACGTATGGATGGACGTGGACCATATGGGTACGTACATAAACACCCGACCACCCCCCACACACACACCCCCCTACCCCAGACACACACTCCCACCCACATGTCATTAGCCCATACCGATGGGACGTATACAGAAACAGCTAGAAACGGATGCTGATGCTGAGAGATATGAACTCACAAGGTTGTGGATGAATGTGGACCAAATGGGTGTGTACATAGGTACATCCCACCCCACCCACAATTCCACCCCCACCCCGACACCCACACGCGAATAAGTTTTTACTATGTGTTTTGAATAATTATGTACTTGGAATATTGTTCATCTTTCAGAAGGGAACATGGATGAGCGGATGGCAGAGGCTGTAGAGCAGGCATCGGCGGTTCTTATTTGCTTTTCCAAGAAATACCAAGAAAGCGCAAATTGCAAGAAAGGTACGATGTTCGAGTCTCAAATAATATGTAAATTAATGGTGTGAATGTATAATGGGCTATTCCAATTGAATTCCATACACCTGCTTTGGAAGACATGACTTTAATCTTCCATACAGGGGTTGTAGATTTCACCGTACCCTTAAACCCCATTTGAAATTTACAGTGACACTCCCTGTGCGGGAGATTATGGTCGTGTCTTCCATGTATGGATTTCAACTGGAATACACTGCAAAAACACCAGAGCAATAATAAACACTAAAACACTTTAATGGCTAAGGTTTGTACAGTGAAGGTATAGGGTGTTAATTTATAAACACTAAAACACGTAAAAATATGAAGATGTTTATGTTTTTAACACACGATAGTGTTAAAATCTTGTGTTAAAAATTACATAAACATCTTCATATGTTTACGTGTTTTAGTGTTTATAAATTAACACCCTATACCTTCACTGTACAAACATTAGCCATTAAAGTGTTCAAGTATTTATGAAGTGTTGCTCTTCTGTTTTTGCAGTGTAGCGCAATGATAACAATGCTCAACTGAATGCAACCATTTTCATAATTTTCTAAACCACGAAAACCAAATACACAAAAATGTGCAATTAACAATCTTTATAAATTAATGTTCTTTATCTATACCCTTGCAGAAGCCCAGTACGCAAATATCCTAAAAAAGCACATCGTTCCGTTGAAATATGAGGAATACATGCCAACAAGCTGGTTAGGTCTGATGATTAATGCCTTGTTGTATTATGATGTGCAGACAGAGGAGTCTATGATGAAGAATCTACCGAGTATCATACGGGCCATGGATAAGCGTGGTGTGTCCAGACGTTTTGAAGGTATAGTATTTGCCGCGAATTTGGAAGATTCCAGCATAGGTCTGCATAATACCGGGACATAATAGTTAAAAGTGCAATTTAGCAAGCGATAGAAAGGGAAGATGAAGAACGAGGCAACATGCAAGAGGTGACCCAGAGTGGTGACCACTGTTGGAATCGACGTCCACGTCGACCCATCAACTCGTTGATCATCATGCTGATTTCAACCTATTTTGAAATGTGGTTGAAATCGTGTCCAATTAAGCTACAACCCAACACGGCCCGTTTTCAACTATGCATTCCAACTTGAAGTTGATATTGGGTCGAAATATGGTCGATATCAGGTTTAAAATGCGGACGCACATCGACGTTGATATAACGTTGATTGGGCGTCGATTTAGACGTTGACGCAAACTTTCAAATCCGACGGCGTAATTTCAACTGTCGATTTAACGCTAATATATCAACCCTGTTCATACTGTGAAATGTATACTTCAGAGTCAGATCTATTATAGATCCCAAAACAAAATAATCAGAGCTAGAATAATGATATAGCACAGTTAAATTGTGTACTTCAAGCCAAATTTTGTAAATGCATTATTAAAGTAAAGTTTGTCTCAAAAAGAATGACCCCTCACCAATATAATTAGCTATAATTTGCATAAAACATCACTGGAATAACATAATGTCAATCATCATTAATATTTTTTTTAAATAACCTCAATAAGATTAATTTTGTAATAACAGGGACCAGTGAACCCAAACTGGTGTCATCTGTATCCACATCTGAATCCAGTGAGCCGTATCAACCATGCCAACCATCTCCTGAAGGTTTCTCCATCGTCAACCGTGAAGATGTTGCCATGGGTGAGATTCTTGGAAGCGGAGGGTTTGGCTCTGTACACTTGGCAAGTCACAAACACTGGGGTGACGTGGCTGTCAAACAGTTTAGATCTTTGTAAGTATTTGGAAGAGTTCATTTAGATGCTGCTTATGGTTATTACTTTGAAATATAGACGCGAATCCAACGAGCCAAGTCATGGTCAGGATTTGGTCGGCCATTTTCGGGTCCCCGCATGCACCAAAAAGGTGTTGTGAGTGCCCAATTGGGTGGATTAAACCCGCTTAAAATTCGATGTTAGATTCTTTTGTGTTGTAAACTGTCATCATTCTTTTGTCTACGTGTAACACGGGTGATATAATGTAGTTTAAAATTACCCTTCAAGGCCGCATCATTTCACATTTTAGGTGAGACAGAGCTATGTTTATAACAAAGTGGCATCGTAGATTTGTACTGTTTCGTGATTTCGTTAGAAAAAGCCCGGGCCCGTACGCATAATATTTTGCGAACCTTCCTCCAGAAAGTAAACGATCACTCGCATGCAAAAAGTAGACTTCAACACCCCGTAAAAATGGAGCTATTTTGAACAGTTTAACATGAGCACTTTGTTAATTGTTTTTCTAACTTAGCTTTTCTTGGACATTACGTCCCCCGTGTACGGGCCTAAAGAGTCTCGACAATTACACACCCAGGCAAAATAATCAAAAAATTGTTTATTTTGAAAATCATTGTTTCTTTAATATCTCAGAGTATCTGATGATGTTCGTCGAGAGGCAGAGAAGATGTGGCGTGCCATCTCCTCCCCGTATCTGGTCCGTATGATGGGCATCATTGATGATCCTCAACATCTCAGCATCGTCATGGAGTACTTTGAAAATGGTAAACCCCAATTAATGTTGTCAAAATGTTATTGTAAAATGCTTTTTGGCATGCAAATATTTGTCAACGCTTATGTTGTATGCAAGTTTTCAAAGAAGTTGAATAATTCTTGTGAATTATTAACCTTTTTCATAACCCGACAAGTTTATAAACGTTTTCTGTTTAGTTAATGGTTTTGTATGTGATGGGCTCGTAATATTCTTTTAAAATTCTTCGTGCTTCTGCATGAAAGTGATTTTTGAGAGTACTAGTATGACATGGAGAAACACAAAGGGAGGGGCGGGCAAAGATTTTTTGGCAGACCGAGAGGGGGGGGGCGATTTTTGGCCGGCCGAGCGGAATGGGGGGGGGGGCAAGCAATTTTGGCTCATAATTATTGCACAGCCCTAAGTTGACAATAGGCCTTCCCAGTTGAAATCCATACCCTCTAGATTTCAAATGGAGCCACCCATTTAGGTAACCCAAACCCATTTGTGGAAGATTACGGTCATGTCTTCCATAAGAGGTGTAATGATTTTAACTGGAACTTAGCCCAATTATGTTTCTGACAACAACAAAAATGTTAGTGCCGATTGGACCTTATTTTTTGTACAATGTTTTCATCAGGGATCAAACACTGATTGTTAGTAACGGTACCTTCATTAGTTTGAAGGTGTTTTTAAAGGTTATATGTTTTTAATCATATAACCTTTAAAAACACCATTATTAAAATAACCATCAGGTGTTTATGATGAATTTGGAGAGTCAAAGGTATATAACCTCCCAGAAAGAAGGAGATGAAAATATTGTGTAATTTGTAGTTGACCATTATTTTGTTTTGTTCTGCAGGTAACCTGAAGGATTTTCGTCAGAAGTACATGAATTCCGAGGTGTGTCTTGCCAGAAAGATCCGGATGATATTGGACATGTCTCTTGGTCTCAATTACCTGCACACACTGAACCCACCCATAATACATCGAGATGTAAAACTCAGCAACATATTTGTGGGCAATGGATTTGAAGCAAAGGTAGGCCTATGGATAATAGTTCTTTCAGCCAACATTAGACAAGGACAAACGTTTTGAGAATGATGCATGCACATTATTGCACTTAAATAGGCGTAGTAATATATATAGGGCCTACGTTGTAAATCTAGTTTAATGATAATGTTAATTTCCATTTTCGTGAAGTTATATGCACCTTCCTTACCCTGACAACAATGGCGGCGCCAAGGAGTGCTTTGGGGACCCCCCCCCCCAACTACAAAAAACACCACCCACCCCCCCACCCGCACACAAAAAACAAAAACAAATTGAGCTTGACCCCTCCCCTGGTTTCCCCCGTCAGAACCACGATCAAAAATGATCAAAAATCCCACTTTTTTGGACATAAATGAAAAATTCAGATTCTCCCTGCAGATTTTGCTTCCCCCAGAAAAATATTCCTGGTGCCAGCACTGACCCGAGTATGAGGTGGACTGCATACCCCTCCCGGGGTGCATACATGGCACTAAAGTGGTATTTGATGCTATCTTGTTGTTGTGTTGGGTTCCAGTCCTTGAATGTTCTGGGACAAAATGAAAACTTAAAAACAGCTTTGCTGACTTGCAGTTCTTGAACATTGTTCGGATGACTCCGTTTGACTAAACTTGGTTTATAGGCAGTGGGTTGGGCGAGATATCTTATGCACTTGAAGGATCAGATGGCCCTCTCTTTATGTGGAGTATGGTTTATGCATGGTTACTCTTGTGATTACTATACCACGCTACCACGTGTCATTTTCTCCTTTCAGATTGGTGACTTGGGTCTTGCCATCAGCAAGAGATCTTCCTCTGAGGTGCAGGATTCATCTGCTGGTACCTGTACACATCTGCCTCCAGAGGCATGGACAACGAGTAAAACGGAACCCAAATAACCATTTGATATCTATACGTAAGTAATCATTTGCATAATGCTTAAAGACTGAACAAACACGATGATGAAGTACCCTCATTTTATTTACTGTTAAGTATATGGTATATAAGTATCTGGTGTATTTTTATGGCACAAAGATTATGAATTGCATGTATCAATAAAAATAATGTTACAAAGCACTTGTGTGGGAGTGGGGTGGAATGAGGGTGGGAGGTGTCAGGGGTGTATGGGTATGTGGGGCTGTATGTAAAGGAATCAGTAATGTTTCAATTTTGTGCGGATATTCACAGAGGCAGGAAAATCTACCTTGATGCTTTCTTTGCTTCAGAATGCAAGGGGATGAACATAGATAGTCAATCGAGACATAGTAGGCTTTGGCCTACTGGTATGTAGGGGTTGGGTTTAGTTGAATATGTGGGATTAGGCCTATGTGTGCTATTTTGCTACAAATTTATTTTGTAGTTAAACTTGAGTTGAAGAAAAGTGTTCTATATATTCACGATAATTGTGCTAAGGTCTTTGATTTTCTAAACATACATGTATTTCCTCTTTTTGTTGTTGTAGATTCGGAGTAACACTCCATCAATTCCTGAGTGGACAAGACCCATGGCCAGCATGTAAGTAGTATACTCGTTAAGGAGAGATGGGTGTAGGGGTAGGAAAGAACAGATGTAGGGAGAATAAGAGAGAAGTAGAAGGAGGAGGAGAGAGAAAGATGAGGGAGAGAGGGAGGTAGGGAGGGGTGGAGATAAAGAGATCATACTAAAGACGCAACTGGGGATGGTATTAAGAGAGAGAGAGGGGAGGGAGGAAGGGCAGAATAGAGGCACAGAATAGAAATGAAGATGCAGATGTTTTTCTTGGAATAAACGTTGAGCTATTATAGAGAGGGGTGACAAAGCGAATGGAGAGGGGGATTGGGAAGTGTGGGAGGGGAATAGATTGGGAATTGGGGGAAGTGAGGGAGTTGATGAGGAAGTGGAATGGAGAGGGAGGTGGATGGGGAAGTAAGGGAGGGGGAATGGAGAGGGGGATGAGGAAGTGATGGAGGAGGAATGGAGAGGGGGATGGGGGAAGTGGAGGGGGACAGAGAAGGAGTAGGGAATCATGAAGGCACACAATCCTATAGTAAATTATTTCCCCGAAATAAAGTTGAGTTTGTTTTTTCTCACCTAGTTGCCACACCAACACAAATCAGCCTGTGGGTACAGGGTGGCCATCGCCCAGATGTTGCTACAATACCTGTCAATACGCCAACAGAGATTACGGCTATCATGAAGCAGTGCTGGAGCAATGAACCAAAACAAAGACCTTCATTCCAAGGTAACAAGACTTTGTCAAGTTGAAAAATATTTTTGTTTGTTTAATTAAAAAAAAAAAAAAAAACAACAACAACAACAAATAAAATAAAAATACACCCAAAGATGAATGTAGATTAAACAACAACACCATGCCAACAACACCAGTAGGCCAACATCAAGAAGTACATTTTGAAATATAGAAAGAACATCTATGAAATATTGATGAAAGTTTATGAAATTGAATTTTAAATTTGTTCCCTCTTTTCTCCCAGAAATTCAAAAGCGTGTATCAGTACTGTACAACCAGGACCACAAAGCCATGATTCGCACTGCAGACCAAACCATCATAGCAGAAATGAGCAAGGTAACAAAAACAGGGTGACACCCTTTGAGTCTACATTATTCTACATAAAGGTCGTTTTCTTGAAACCTAGTACGGTATATTATTAGTAGGAATACATAATTGGATTTATCCGAAAGTAGCAGTACGATAAAAGCAATGCAGGTTTTATCTCCATATATCACACGAATAGCCATCATTAGTGCCGTATCATCTTACTGCAACAAAGCTGATTGCTTTTGTTCTTCTTTTTAATTTAGGCTGAACAACTCTCATCAAAGTCAGGTTTAAGTCAAGCCAGCAAACCAGGCATTCCAAGCCCCGATTCCCAACCAACTACTCCTGACACAGTAGCTGCAGTCGGGCGTCCTCCACAAAGTGCAGCTCTAAGTGACAGTGGCATTGGTAAGTTAGGACAGACATATATTTTGTTAAAATGTAGAGACTTTTGAAATAAGAAAAAGCACTTCTTTGAGGTAACATTATTTTGAACAAACCAAAAGGTGTAAAATAACCAAGTAATAAACCTGGTAATATACCTACTGTAATTTGTGCAAGTTACCCCCCCCCCAGGTTTAATCCATCGAGTGTGATTCTGAGCGAGTCATTTTAGAGGATTATATTGAGTAGGATTAACGAGATAGGAGAACGCAAGAGTGGGAAACCAAAATGGAACACCCGGAAATAAGGAGCTAGTGTATACTATATCGAAATAGCCGTGTTTAGCTAAAGCTAGGGGGAATAATACTGGTTTAGCCAGGAATTTTCCAAAAACTATTAAGGAGGCGAAATTTGTCAAAAATAGTTGAGAAATGAGCCTGAAGGTCTAAAATCCAAAATGGCAGCCAGCATTCAAAAGGGTGAAAGCTTCCCCTTTGCAACATCCCTCGGCTCCAATACAGGCTTGTCCTGATCTGATCCAAGTAACCAATCAATAATGACTTTAATTTTATTCCAGGTATTTCTGATGTATCAAATCGAGACTACCCCTCAACTCAAGCAGTCAGCCTGATGAAGAAAGTCCGACAATTTGGGAAAGAGGGCGAAGGTCCTGGTGATTTTGCTCGAGCGAGAGGCATAGCTGTCTCACCCAATGGCGATGTCGTAGTCGCCGACCCAACTAACAAAGCAGTACTTGTATTCACCCAAGATGGTCAACACAAATTCAATCTGAAATCTCCAGATGGTATTCCAGAAGGTCTTCTGCGAACACCTCATGATGTGGCAGTGTCTTCACAAGGATGCATCATGGTCGTCGACCAGACTAAGTTCGTTAAGATCTTTGAAGCAGCTGATGGGAAATATCTGCAGAGTTTTGCAACAATGAAGAAGTATGAAGCGGACAAGAAGGTCGGAACCTGCTGTGTAACCATCGATCATGAAGGACAGATCTTAGTCGGGAATTACCACAAGAAGTTCATCACCATTCACGACGCCTTAGATGGGAGTATTCAAGACAAACTCACAGTAGAAGTTGAGCCATATTTCTTAGCTTCTAACAGCAAACAGCAGATCGTTATTGGAGATCTAAAAGGAAGAACAGTATCTGTGGTTGATTACTCTGGCAAGGAAATCTTCGCTATCAATCCACTGTTGGAAGGAGCTGCATGTATACCAATGGGCGTGGCTTGCAACGCCAAAGGCGACATCTTTGTCGCCGTGGTTAAACAAGATAAATCTGGTAAAGGGAAGTTGGACACTGGGTGTATTCTGCAGTATAATAACACAGGTCTGTACTTGGCATGCGTAGCACGTGATCTGTATTATCCAATGAGCATGGTTGTTGCACATGATGGACACTTGGTTGTCGCTAACCATAATTCCGTTGTAACGTACATGACGGAATAAGATGTTTTAAGTATAATTATATACCGGTACCCAGCAAACACGAAAACGTTTTTAGGCAGATTTTTTGTTCTGGTCAAAACGTTTTGATAACATTAAATGTTGGGTTATATAAAAGTCATGAAAACGTTTGATATGAAACTTACAACAACATTGTTAAAATGATGTCAAAATTTTATAAAACATCTTTCTCAAACATTTTTAACATTATAGATTAGAATGTTTTTTGCAGCAAGTTTTTACAAATGTTTTGAATATGATTAAAACATTTAATACCCTTTATATAACTCGACATATGTTTTCTGGTAATCTGACAACCTTTTGTGGATGTTTTTGAAAGCGTTTTGTGTTTGCTGGCTATGTTGCCACATTATCTTGTACCTATTGAGACTATAGACCTTTGTTATAGTTGGGGGAACCTTTAAGAAACAGAAGCATCCTATTTATATGCATCCCTTCTGCATCTAACGTGCACTAGTCAGGGGCGGATTTAGGGGGGGCGCAGCCGGCGCGCGCCCCCTCTATTTTTTGACTAGCAAAAGGCGCCGGTAACTTAAAAATACAAAAATTGGAAGAAATTAAAAAAAAGGAACAAATTCGGCCATGAACAGCAAACAATGGGCCAAAACCGTTGAGTTTTCGAGGCGGTAACCCCTTTAACACCTCGTCGACCAAAAGGCGCCCCCTTTATCAAAAATTCCTGGATCCGACCCTGCTAGTATTCAATTATATTTATTACACAATTGTATTCGACCAGCGCTTAAGCAATTTTATGGGGGAGGGAGGTTATTTTTTTTACTATGCTATGAAAGTCAAACTGGACATTTTCATCATCATGTTATATAATTAATTTGTTGTTATGAACACAAAATTACTGAAATCACCTGAAACACATTGGTTCTGGTCATTTATCCCCCGGAGGGGATGGGCCACTAAATTACGATAGTGTACCTATGTGTGAATATTTTCGGCACAAACAACTTTGACCCTTAGAGTAAATATACCATGTAGTCATACGAAATGTTGCCCTACAGAACAAGTTTTCAAGTAAAGATTTTGGACTTAATTTTCAATTTTTATTCAGATTGTTGAAAATCTTAAAACCCCACACATAGTGTTTTGCCATAGTTGCTCAAAACACCATTTTCAAACTTTTTTCTCAGATGTACGACTGACGTACGTTTTGTTCCTCTTAATATATCCATAACGTGCTCAGTTATGCTGTAGTGGAAGGAGGTTTGTGGGTTAATTCCTTCATTTATAAAAAATGAAGATTAATTTTAAGTAATTATATATATTTTCAACATAGTAGTCTTTCATAAAATGAAAATATGCTATAAACATACTAATAGAGAGCTTGCTATTTCTTAATGTACGTTTCAAACGCCCGCGCATCTTCAAAATCACTCTCATGTGACAGGATTTTGAATAGATGCATGGGCGTTTGAAACGTACGTTTGGAAATCGCAAGCTCTTAACAAATTGACTTTAACAGGACTGGTTGCTAACTTTGCAACACATGTACGTGTTAGCAAATTGAAATGTTGTCATTATGCTATATAAAATGAATGTTTTGGTTCTCATCTAAAGGATTTTCATGAATTGATAAGGGAGGGAGTTTTTTTTTTCAATGTTAGTAGTGCTCGAGGAAAGGAGGAAGTTCTTTTTCCTTTTTTCAAAATTATGAGATTCTGACGGCTATATAACCCACAACAAAAAGACTTGGAAATTAATCCTTGTTCTCTAATAAAGCATTCCAAAGTTTTGAAAAATCGATATACAAAAATAAAAATTCTGACAAATGCCGCAAATTGAGGTGGGAGGGGACGAGAACTAAACATTAATTTTTATCAGCCTTCTAGTGTGTAATTTTAAATGCATATTTTACATTGTATACGTATATTTATAGTATTGTAACCAGTTATTAATAAAGTTAAAATTGAACTCATTTATGTTCATGTCCTTTTGAATTAAGTAATAGCAGAATTCCAAACTGTACAGACCGCAAAATAATTAAGGGCTGGGGTATGAACGTTTGGACAGTATTTATTGTGGGACATTAGAGAACATCAGACATATCGAATTGCATTCTGAATACGAAGAATGTCCTGATGATATCAAATAATTTAGATTTTTTGAAATTCGTAATGTAATACACATTTTATGGCAAATGATTAAAAATTGATATTTTTGATATTTTAAAGTAGGCCTACTCGAAGTAAACTTTATAAATCTGGTGATTTATACTAAAGTGTATGTAGGTGGGATGAAAAGCCGACGATCAATTGAAAATTTTGAGCTTTCGTATTGAAGATATGGATTTTTTTCCCCAAAACACTCTTTTTTGGGAAAAATCCATATCTTCAACATGAAAGGTCAAAATTTGCAATTGATCGTCGGATATTCCTCCCAGCAACATACACTTTAAGAATATATCATTAGATTTATCAAATTTACTTCGAGGACTGTTGTAAAAAAATGTGAAAAATATCAATTTTAATAATTTGTCATAAAATTTGTATTATATCGTGAATTTCAAAAATGAAAATGCTAAGGAAGATGCAAATTCAAAAGTTGCAGATTGCTCCATTGGATACCCTATTGATTTGTACGAAGTGTTCTCCAACAAGACATGTTTTCCATTGATTAAAACATTAAAATGGAACGTTTGATTTCGCTCCTTTCTTGGGTTTTGGATCACTGTTTCTTTAATCATCAACCGATTTCAATAAACGAGGTCTTAATAGCTTGTTTTAATTTTGACATTTATGTCTTTGTTTAGGATATACAGGGGTGAACAAAACTGGTACCTTAATATTCTTTTACGGTGGCAGTTTTCAATCCACAGGTGCTGGATCCTTACTACAGTAATTTTGTGTCAGGGGTTCAGGTTTTTTTTTTGGGGGCATACTAATTTTTTCTCAAAATCTTGATTCTTTATGTGAACATTTGGCTCAATATCACAACATTTGGCAAATTACCCGACAAAATTTTGTGACACACAAAACAGGGACCATTCTTGCATAGCTGTTCGAGACGAGACCCACCCCATCAAGTTGTGGACTGAATATTTCTACTAATGGGCATCTTTTAAAGTTATATTCAAATTAATCACAAAAAATGAATGAAATCATCCCAACTTGGTACAATATCTGGTATATGGTAAAAGCTTCGGGTTGTCAATAAATAGGGGGGGGGTGATAATTTGCCTAAAACGTTCCCCCAATCCCATAGTGGCAACATTAGATTTATTTTGAGCTGAGGAGGGGGGAGTCCCAAAATTGGGGAAATACCACCCTCCCCCTTATGCCCCAGTGCAACCACTGTCCCTACTTTTGTTACTTTTACAAAGACATTTTTTTTTAAAGAGACACCATTAACAAAGACAGTATATCATTTGTCTGCTAAAAGCAAAGTTTGTATTTATTATAAAATTCTCTCTAATAGAAAATATCCATGAATACATATTTATACCCACAAACTAAATATCCCACAGATACACCAGTATTTTCAATACATGGCATTACTTAATTTTGACTCTGGAACAAGAAAAGAATACTTTATTTAAAACAGCTTGGCCAACCTGTGGTCTGTGGAAAACTGCTAATTTGCATAAAACAAAAATGGCCGCTTCTGCACAGCTCTAATGTTAAGTTGATTTAACTACTACACCAATGTACATGTATACCTCATCACAAAGACTAGCAGAAGTACAGTTTGATTATCGCCAATGTACTCTTTTTGATTTATAGACGAAAAGGTCAAAGATTTTAAATCAAAGATTTCAGTCAGTATTGTCAAAAAATCCTGAAATAGCAAAAAGTTCCTGAAAAATGTACTTTGCATATACATTTTGTACAGGATCATCTGAGTAAAATTTCCTGAAATCAGGAAATTTCCTGAAGACTGGCAACACTGTATAAATACTGGTCTCCACAGGAGTCAAAAATACTTGGTATGGTATGGTATTAAATTTTTCTGCTTTTGAAAAACATTTCGAACAAAGAAAATGACATAATATATCTTGGGTATATTGTTACCTAGGGAAAGAAGATCAAAGCCCATTGAATCCTGTTAACCTTGACCTATTTTGTGATGGGCAAATTAGCAATTTTTCCACAACTTCCTTTTTTTTAAATCTCGTTTCAGGAAATTTTAGAGATATTTGCAACAACAAAATCTTTGTTCACAATCCTGTCTAAGTCAAACCATACACTGACAGGACTATCATATTTTCTGTAAATAGTTTGAGTTTGTGAAAAAATATTTCTTTGCAAATGGCAAAAAGTACACATCCATTTTGGTAGGATTTCTTTAAAAGTAAATAAAACATTTTATTTGAGCCCTGATGAGACATACATAATAGACCATATCTGTAACTGGCACCTTCCTGCTGTTGATGGTGTGAACATCGATCACATTGGTATCATATACACATGAAAGCAAAGTCAAGAAGGGTAGCGCATGATTTAATTATTTCACTATTTTCACATGATACCCTTCTTGCCAAGGGTTGAAATTAAGCGGGAGACGGGAGCCGTTTGGCCCCCAGAAACTCTGCAATGGCCACTGGTTCCATCTCATTTGTAGTTGACCAGGGGACACTTTTCTCACAAAACTGGCCGATAGTGAACCAAAAAGTATCGCATTCAAAGCAAAATGCCTATTTAACCCATCCAGCACATCTTTATTTTTATTGGCCCCTTGGTAAATGGAAGTGGCCCTTGGTTTCTTCAAATCTTGGTGAACCAGGGGCCACTTTTTTTGCCAAAGTGGCCCCTGGTTTAAAGATCTTATTTTCACCCTTGCTTCTTGCCCTCGCTTTTTAGACAATGCATGATCTGAGGTTGCTGTTCCGAACCCATGTTACGTTTTGTACATTACAAAGCATACAGCCCATAGTAAGGCCCTCTGTATCAATTTGCATACTGTACGGAATAAAGTGTAGTATCAACACGTCCGTCAATAACTTCAGATTGAGCATGTTATGTTGCTTTTGTCCTTTTATATTATGCAATGCCGATGTTCACCCCATCAATGGGAGAAGGTGCATTGGTCTGTAGAATATGGTGAATTTTATGTATTTTAAGATATGAATACAATAACACCTGTAGGCTAAATCAGCCTAAATACTGACAAATTAATACCATCATTTAAAACTTTCTTGTTGCATCTTCTAATAAACTTTAAATTGTTATTAAACCTGATTAAAATCATTGATTCTCAACTTAAACTAAACGTAGGAATGTACCAAAACTTTGTTAAACATGATTTTAATGTTATTCTACATTGTAGTATGACATTTTGCAATATCAAGTATTTAGTTATACACAAAAATATACTAATAAAAATGTTAAGTTACCACATAACTTAAATAACCTTGAACTTTACAAAAATATTTCTAAACAAAAATACCATACTGTTAACAAAACTCCTTTGTTAGAAAGATTACATTTGATTAAAAGGATGAGTTTTATTGAGTGACATACCTGGCTGTTTGATAAACTTGAACATTTTATGAAGTTCATTATCATTGTTGGACAGAAAAAACCTCGTATGTGGCCCTTGAACATGTTTTAAACAAAACTACCAAGAGGTTACATAGGAGGTTTTGCTTTAAACATGTTCAGGGGCTAATCAAATCTAGGAGGTTTTTCCTGTCCAACAAAGTTTTTTCCCTGCACACTGTACTTGCAACAGGATGTATTTGCAGATTGATCATTTTAAAGGGAGCTATAACCTCAATTTTCCATAGCCCTACTATTATAGGGCCTTTTAAACACACTATACTCGTGAGCAGCTAAAACCCAGTGACTGCTCTACCCAAGCTTTTTTTCTAGGGGAGTGGTCACTGGGTTTCGCAGTTCTCTGGATATAGCCAGGGTTTATATAGCATGGTTTTGGATCACCATAGTCTAAAGGCCCTATAGTAGGGCTAATTTTGCATCAGTTACGCTTGCAGCCAAAACATACACCCTTTTACTTTTCAAATCTTGGCCAAACATAATTTGATAATACAGTATTCTGGTATACAATGTGTTATTCCAGTTAAAATCCATCCACCCCTGGACAGTATGACCTTCATCTTCCACCCAGACTGTACCAATTTCAAATGGGGTTACTTGAATGGGTGACTCCATTTGAAATCTACACTCCCTGTGTTAGACTTCTCCGTAGTCCACTTGCCAATTGTGCACTACTCTGGCTATTAGTACATTTAAGCTTAAAACTCTGATTTAATTAATGAGTGCACAATTGATAGATTTTCACAACTGATCTTTTCAGTCACCGTACGCCTCTGTTTGTTAGCTTCCCAAGTGGACTACTGACTTTGCCTTGAGAGTTAGGCCAATTTCTGGCCTAACTAAAATTGGTGATGATGTAATGCATCTTTAAAAATGAATCTGGCTTGTGAATGGTCGCGCAGATCTCGTTATTGTTTAAATACGCCCGACGCGTACTGGTACCATTATAACTATACATGGTACACAGCTATCTAGGGAATGCGGCGCTTTTGTGCTGGTGGATGAACGTATGCATCTAGCGCGTATTGTACCACCATGCTTAGTCTTGTGGTTAGATTTTTTTGATAAACAAGTATGATTGACAGTGTGTGAGTCCCGGGGTAAAGTTCTGCTTAAAAGTGAAAGTCCATAGTCGGTTTTTTGGATAATAAACTGGCAGATTCTAAAATTAGAATTGTTCAGTATTGAAGTGTCATTATAATTATGCCATTATGATATGTTGCATTCAATAATATAAGCCTACTACTTTACTTTTACTGTCACAAATATAATTATATAGCCTAAACTTTTTCATAACCATTTTATACTAGTATTTTGATGTAGGCCTACTAAATATCAGTATAATTTCGAGTTCAACTGAATGATTAATAACATTTTTATTTATCAAAAATCGACTATGGCATAGTCTATCCCTGTGTGGGAGATTAAAGTTAAGTCTTCCATAGGGGGTGTATGGATTTCAACTGGAATAGCCCAATTCTATGGTTGACAAATCAGGGCATGTACAAACAATAAAATTTCCAATATATTGTAAAAGTGGAAATTTCTGTGCGATTAATATATTTGAGTTTTGCCAATTTTGAACGGTTTCCCTTGTTTTTAAATTTATATTTGTAAGTTTTCCTTACATTGCCCTATACACAAAAGGAATATATTCCCGCGAAAATAAATTTTGTGTGGAAATTTCCACTTATACAGTACATCCCTAGTCCCTACTCCTCAGGTCACTATGCCACTGACCTCACTTAATACAATTTGTACTCCACAATCAATTTAAACCACATGCAAACCTTTCTTTAGATACAATTTCTGGGTTAAAAAAAACCCCTAAAATCCTTCAAATAAAGTAGTCCCAGCTGCTCATGTTGCCATAAAATGTTTGTTAGTTTCTTATAAACAAAGATGATGCTGATTAATTTTTCTTCCCAAGATCCTTAGTAGCTATCCACAGCAATGGACATCTTGTGTGGGATTCACATAACCACAGGGCAAGCAAAAGAACACCTTATACCAATTTTTCAAATACAGAACGATACCACCATTTCAAAATCTCCTGGGAGTTATGACATATTAAAACACACTACACAGACTGTGAAAAGTTACTTCTTGACGAGTACAAGTTCCCTGCATCTATTTCTCTCCAGACACGACATCTTCCATGAAGGTTGCCAAGGTGACGTCGAGATGGGACACGCCCCCGACGTCGTGAGTGCTGAGAGTAACATCTACCTTGTTGTAGACGTTGAACCACTCAGGGTGATGATCCATCTTCTCAGCTGTGAGTGCTACCCTTGACATGAAACCAAATGCCTGGAGACAGGAAGAGAAAAAAAGTCGAGTTAGTAACTTTGAAAGGGGAAGTAATGGCCATGAGTGTATTTAGTCCAAGTTTCCCATCAAAAAGGAATAAAACTAAATCCACTAATCACTCCAAATACTCCCCCCCCCGATCCCCTACTGATAGGGCTATTAACATGGTGTGAAACATGTGACCACAGGGTACATAATAACAATATTACAATGCATTATTATCAATTGGTTTGTTTATCCACTGTGGTTTATCATTGGTGTGGGCTACCTGGCTAGACAAGCTGGGAGTGAAATTAAGAAGTGACAATTGTCTATAACAGGGTTCCAGCTACACCGAGTTTTGGGGTCTTTTAACACAGTGAAATCATGCGGACTCCATGTTTAAAATTTTGAAAATTATGGGGTCCAACTTGGACCCCATTGTTTGAGGCCGAAACCGTGATAACTGTACCAGAATTTGTGTCTAAGACTTTTAGAGATTAAATTGGACCCAATAATATTTGGACCTAGCGGGAACCCTGGTCTATAATGCACCAACTACTAATAATTGCAACTCTGCAATCTGTCTACATAAAATGTTTACATTCCGATGTTCTATTATCAATACAGTACAATTTCCAGTATTGAGTTAAAATCGCTCTATAGAGGTTATATGGAAGCAAAAACTTCATTCATATGGACATCAATTTGGATGATGAGTGTGGGATGTAGCTGTCAATTCGTTGGTCGCAACACATAGTGGCGTACGTGAAGGACAAAATACGTCTCCGAGCAAAACGTTTTTGAAGGATATGCTACACGTAACAGAGTCAATACTCCTCCACTGTTATCTCTTAGTGGCCCGATTCCATTTGAAATTGAATTTAAGGTTCAAATTATTAAACTGTATCTTTAATAGTTAAAAAGGAATAACTATTATAGGATAATAGCTAGCTCTAAATCTATACGCCACTATGTGAAACGGAAAATTTGGTAAATCACTCTACGCCACTATGTGTTGCGACCGACGAATTGGATCACCCACTTTCAAAGTTTACATATCAAAGTTTACAGCAATTAAACCTGATATGTGCACTGATCTGGATAAAATTTGCACTGACTTGATTAAATTGTGCACTGACCTCACCTGGTTAAAATTTGCACTGACTCGGTTAAAATTTGCACCGACTCGGTTAAAATTTGCACTGACCTGGTTAAGATTTGTACTGACCTGGTTAAAATGTGCACTGACCTGGTAAAAATGTGCACTGACCTGGTTAAAATTTGCACTGACCTGGTTAAAAAATGCACTGACCTGGTTAAAATTTTTGAACATGAATGTTTTCTTTATAGCATCCCTTCCTTCCACCTCTGTCCACTCTTTAGCCATCAAGGCCTTGAGTTGTTGAGCCCTGTCATCTCCAGCCAACTTAATTCTCTTTGGTGATGATGCCTATTGAAATAAGAAAGTTCATTATGCATACTAGTAAGTTATTGTTCATGACGAAAAGTTCCAAATTTTCTTTAAAAATTCAAAAAGTGTATATGATCATGACTATATTTGGAATCAGCGTAAAAGATGCTTTAGAATGAGTACCAACAAGCACGCTATTGGTTAAAAGGGCATTTCATGATCCACAGCATCATCCCCCACTTTTCTCAAAAAAAGTTGAGATTTTTATATCACTGGAAACATCTGCCTACATAATGTTTTTTTACAAAAATTTCTTGCAGATTAATTCGCTTTAGCAAAGATATCATGAAATTTTGAATTTCGCTCTGGTATACCAGAACGAAATTACAACACATTGTCTATGGAGCAGTGTAATACACATAGTCATGCATAACTCGCAAATGCAAAATCGGAATCAACTGAAATTTTGGGAATAAGTTTTTTGTGTGGATATCTACTGAAAAATGTCATAAAAAGAGGATGCTAGGATCACAAAATACTCCTATAAGTGGTTCTTGAGATAACTCTTGATGTTTTGAGAAGTTATCTCATAATTTGTACTTTTTATGTTGAAGCCTATGGCTAGCACGCAGAGCATTTACAGTTGATGTAACATACTATTTTCATACAGCTAAGTTTCAAATTTCAATACACATTTTATATAATTATGGTACTTACACCAGTATTTCGACTGCTCAGTGCCAAAAGTGGGTAAGTGCAAATTACATGTTACCTATTTAGGCAACAAATGGATGATCAATACAGCGATCACTGGTTATTACACAAGCATTGCTGCTGAAATGAGTAACATGTAATCTGCACTTACCTACTTCTGGCACTGAGCAGTCGATTTTTAAAGAATATCAATCACTTCCTTAGATTGGGCCAATCCAGTTAAAATCCATGCACCCTCTACATGCATGTGGAAAACATGACCTTAATCTACCACACAATGGGTGTGAATGACTAAGGTCATGTCTTCCTTAGGGGGGTGTATGGATTTCAACTGGAATAGCCCATTATACACCTTGGAAGGCCTGTCAAGGGCAGTAATATATTGTGGCTTTGTTGTGTTGACCTCAAACTGGTTTTTTAAGGTCCATTGGTTGTTTGCAATTTTCTTCAAATTCAATTCACTGAATTTTGTCTTCTTTAATGCTCTCACACCAAAAAATGGCTCAAGTAACATTGGGTGTATTATTCTAAACCCAATTTTTTTGGAGTACAGTATCACATATCAGCCTCAGGTACTTTTCTAACTTTCTGATGTGACAAGAGTTAAGTTGGGCAGTGGGGTTCAAAACAATTTTGTTGTATGTAGATAGTTGAGATAAGATCCAACTTCTGTGCCACTCTAAATGCAATGCATCACAAACAGAGTGTAAAGCACTGTGACTGGGGATTTGGTTAAGTGTTAAAATGAAACACTGAACTATTGCTGTAAGTTATTGGTACTACACCCCTGATAAATTTGTGTCTATTTTTGCATTTTTCTCAAAACTAATAACACAGTGGTAACAAAAGTTATGTAAGGGCAAGGAATCCAATTACTACACTGGAATGTCAGTGAATCAAGACAAGCGGTACATTATTTATGATAAGAAAAGAGGTACCGCTAGAATGTACCTAATTTCTTAACATATGTAATGAACCACTTGTCTTGAATCACTGAAATTTCAGTGAAGTAATTGGATTCCTTGCCCCTATAATATAAATAACTTTTTTTTACCAGTGTGTAGTTATTTTGTGAGAAAAATGCAAAATTAGTCACAAAATTTATCAGGGGGTGTAGTACCACCTTAACATCGGTTAAAAGTTAAAACACCCATGGGTTCCCTGTTAACTAGTTGCTTAGATGTTCTTGTGGATTTAAATGTAGGGCTACAAAAAAACGCCATTAGTTAGGCCAAAAACCGTACCTTGATTTTCCCTAGACCTAGAGATAAATGCTCCTAGGGTCATTTATGGTTGATTTAATTGGATAAAAAAATACTGAAAAACATTAAAGGCAACATTATTAATTTGTGCTCACTGCATTATGTATTATATATGGTCATTTTCACGGTAAAGGGTGTAACTTTGGATTTTTAACATTTTAATCCGTAGTGTTCTAATAAAGCCACAGAATTCCATGATTTTTGGCCACATAAGTCATCTAGTTAGCAGCTACCTTGGGTAGCATAATCAGCTTTGGGAGTTACTGCGTTCAGTTTTAGCAGGCTTAAATGTACTTAATATTGCCATTTTGAAAAACTATAAAAACAGTAACATTTTTGTAAAACCCTGTGTTTTCTTCAGTTAGTTCATGGATAATTTTTCTTATCCTGAAAGTACAGTCATATGTTCAGTAAACACTGCCACATTAGATTTAATTGTGAACAGCCCTGTATTTTTGAGAACCGACTTCGATATTTGTCGCTTCGAGGCTTCATTTTCCGTTAACAATTGTTAACAAACTTTGTGGGTGTAGCTTTGGTACATAATTCTTGGTTATTTCTTCACTTCTTCTTGATTCATAACAGTTGTTATCTTAACTTGAAATGGGTAACAAAAATTAGTCGATTTGCAAGCTTTTAAAATTTTTTATAAAATCTTGACTTCAAAGAGCCGTTTTTCCGTTAACTTTTTGAAGCCTCAAACAAACTGTTCAGCAAGCTTGTGCAAATATAAATAAAAGAGCTCATCCAATCTATTTATCAAAATGTAGCAAAGTAGATCCTCAAGTCACATGTTTTTAAATCGTGGAGATATATATCACCGCTTGAAAATGGGACCCAATACAAACTTTCCGTTAACAATTGAAGCCTCCGAAACAAATGAAGCCTCCAAACAACAATAAGATTAATTATCATCTATGCATATCTAAATTGGTGTGTTTCATACTGATATCTGCATTGTAATTATTACTTGATATGAGCAGAATGTCATAAATTAAAAAAAAAATTGACATTATGGTTAATGTTTGAAAAATATACTGATACCCAAAAAGCCTGTTTCGAGGCTTCACATGCAAAAAACACCACACTTAACAAATGGGTGAAAAAATTAACATGTGATAAATCTACAATATCTGCCGCATAGAATCATTGATTCAATACACACAAGA
Organism: Amphiura filiformis; assembly: GCF_039555335.1. Lineage (NCBI taxonomy): Eukaryota > Metazoa > Echinodermata > Ophiuroidea > Amphilepidida > Amphiuridae > Amphiura > Amphiura filiformis. Next base: position 48,240,278 of record NC_092641.1, read on the forward strand.
AAATAACAGCTTAGATGATCCCAACACTGTTGTTTTCAAAAAACTACTTCTGCAATGTTTAACAATTGTTAACATGAAGCCTCCGAAACAAAAAAAATGACTTGCTGTGATAATTTAATTTTTGTCACGACTGAAATTCAATACTTAGAAGCAAAGCATGAAAATTGGTAATTGTGATATTTTTTACCTATTTTTTTATGTCAACTTGTAGTGGTTAGCCAAATATTTTACTTTTATGATCACCTGTGTTGTTAACTGAAGCCTCCGAAACACAAATCGCTTGAATTGCCAATTCTAAAAATAACTCCAATTTCTATGAAACTTGGCTGGGAGGTTCCTTTCATCAAGTAGTATTTGTACATGAAGTTAGACATTCAAATTATTTTAGGAACCCAATTAAAACTTAAAAAATATGTTTAAGGTTTGGAAATTTCCATTGTAAATGACACTTGATGTTAAAAATTTTCAAAACTGCAATTACAAACATAGCAAAACATGGTATAAAATTTAACTTATATCTGTTGACTTACTTTGGAATGGGATTTCACATGTATTCCAGCTTTCATGTCATAATTTTCTGAGGTTATGTAAAATACATTTTTTCTTAGATTTTAACCAAAATGTTATGGAAATGTCAAATTTTTTATTAGAAATCAAAAGGTTTAAGCCTTGAAACATTATTTTACTGGAATTTAAGTTGCTTCTATGCATGATTTCAGTAAACAGAAACATATTTAAGTGGTTTGAAATTTTGACCCAAAAAATCAAAAGTTACACCCTTTACTGTGAAAATGACCATTTATTTAAAATACATTGGTTTTGTATTCATTTCTTACAATAAAAGATTATGACGTTTTTTTCCAATTTAAACAAAAATCAACCACAAATAATCCTAGCATTTATCTCTAGGTCCATGGACTCTCCAAATCCACAAAAAATTAAACACAAATTTTTGCCCCATTTTTAATAGGTTCCCACCCCCCTCAAATTTATGCCAAGGTGTTTCGAGCCAAAATGTGATTTGCATTGCAATGAAATAATGCAATTGCAAATTTGTCAGAGCCCTAGATAAATGAGTGATGAGATCCATTAGTGAATGCAGAACCCAGAGCATATGACGTCTCAAGTGCTGTATGTTATCCTGCAGAAGAGAATAGAAAGAAAGCAAATTGTTATAACTTCGCAGGTATACCCTTAGCACCCAGTGTTTAAGGATTTGTTAGGATAAAATCTAAAACTTACCTAAGCCACCTTAATTAAATCCTGTGTCTCAAAGCTGCCGTATGCTGCTAGTAAAATCGCACGCACGCAGTCCTCTTTGAAAATAAAGAAATTCATTTTTTTTATCTCTTATTAAAAAAAAACACAAAATGGCGAAAATAAAACTCAGAATTTGTTTTGATTTCAATGTTTTGGTTTTTTTGCAAACTTTAGACACAAATAGAGAAGAATAATAGTTTTGTAGTGCTCAGTGACTTTTTTGTCTGCTATTCCAACATTTACAACATTGGATATTATTTGCACAAATTGCTTGTCCGAAATCTTGTACCGGTACTGCACATTTTGGGTTTTCAATTTCTCACAAGCTTTGAGACACAGGATTTAATTTAGATGGCCTAAGTTGCTTTTAAATTGTGGATATCTCATACCCTAAAACAAGGATGCCAGTAAAATTACAAAAGAAATTAATTTGTTAGTATTATGACCAGATCTATACCCTTAATGAGAAGAAATTTGTGTCTAAATTAACCCTAACCATGCCCATGGTATTTTTGCTAGATTAATATTAGAAGGGAAAGAAGAAATGAAAAAGGAAAGAAGATGACCAAAGTTCCTTGCAGGCCTTGTCTTTTTGATCACTCTCACTCACCTAAAATTAATCTGAGGAGAGCTTTTTATCACTCGCCTACATTTGGTGTAATAATAATACAAGCGATTAAAAATCACTCGTCTACAGCTCACCTGACAAGTTTTGAGGAGAGTGGTTTGTCACTCGCCAGTAATTTTCAAAAGACAAGGCCTGCACTTGGTACCCCGGGATTCAAACCTTAGAGACCCCTTGCGTGTCACACAGAAGATCACCCGACACCCAGCCTCTTCTAGCCATGGGGGTAATGGGGTTACGCTTGCCTGGCCAGCAATTCCCTGGGTACGTGTGACTTGGGCTGATTGTGTCATCACATCACGTCATTCACGTGGAATGCATGCACGAGTGAGCAGTGGTTTAAATAGCGAGCTTTAGTGAGCTCTGGTTGAGTAGGGTTAATCACCTGTCCCATGTATAAAACACCCAGGTGTACATTTCCATCACCGAAAACAACTTTACACATGCAGGGAAGGGGAAGCTCATATTAAATGCACTTGTCAGTTAGTTGATGTCCCAGCCCCTGTGATCAGAGATGGCCGGGTGGCCGCCGGGCCTTGCAACTTGAGACGCATTTTTCAAATGTTAAACCACACGACCAAGTCTCAGACTAGGGCAATATCGGTGTGTAAAACGCAGACCAAGTTTCGACCCTTGTTAAAGTTTGTTCGGCTTAAGGCGGAAATTATTTGGCTTTTGTTACTGCACGAGTCAATAAAGTCCCAACTCTCGCTCGCGTAAATTAAATTATAAGCGTGCGCCAGTCACGCATTATGCAATGCACAACTAGCGTAAGCATTAGCATGGCACCCAACTGCGTGCATGCCATTCTGTATCAATACACGGTGTTATGCGTCTTAGTTTTTCCGGCTTAAATAAACCGAACAAACTTTAGCGGGGGCAATTTGCCCTCAGACGCAAAGGGGACACTTACCATTGTACTCAATGGGGGAAATCACAATTTCACAAAACATATCGTAAAATAAATACTTCTTGGCAGCCCTCGAATTAAGGATCTGAAGGGGCACAACTTTTTTAGGGCAAGTTGATAATTGCCTTGGATTTTCACTGAAAAGGCAAGGCAGCACAGCAGTTTGTAATATTTCAAAAGGGCATCATGGTAACTGTTGAAAATTTGAGAAGGGCACCAAGGTAATTTCTCAAAAGTGAAGAAAACACACACACACATCTAGATAATTTTATAATGAAGGGGCACGGCTGGGGCACCGATGGCAACTTCATTAAAGGGCACGGCAAGTGACTGCCTTGGGTAAAGGACATATTTTGAGGGCATTACGGCAGTGGGGATGGGCACCCATGGCAAAATGCCATGGGTGCCGTGGGTTAATTCGAGGGCTGCTTCTTGGTGAAACAATTCAAAAAGTTTGATTTCTTATGAACAGGGGAGTAAATTCCCAATTAATAACAAAAGGAAAAGCAAATTGGTGTTTTCTATGTGGAGAAAATTGACTGGAAGTGGAACTGAAAGGCTCTGTACAAACTGGATAGAACATTAATATTGTAGAATAGGGATTTTGTGAGGGTGTCCCCTTTGACAGATGGGAGAAAATGGGTACTTAGTGTACTGGATGGAACAAACCCAACCGAGAGAATTAACATTGACAACCTGTTTGACCAAAATACATTTATACATTGCTTATCTGCATGACATACTAGTACACACTATTACTAGGCCAAGTAAAAAAAATAACATATGTATATCGCCCGGACTTTTTCAAAAATCAGTGAGGGAGGTCCTTTGTTAAATTATGTTGCTTGATATGCACAAATTATGCAAATTAGGTACGGTACTTAATTACCATATTTTGCGACGAAAAACTACTAAAATTTGGAGACCACCAATTGCCAACCCCTCCACCAAATTGCATCACTATACGCCTTACCAGTTCCAAGAAATTGCACTCGCAAGCTGGGACGGACAGACGGACGGCCGGGCCCCCCAACTCAACACAAAAGTTGGCAACCATGACAGTTACCAAATCTTTTATAAATAAAGACCCCCTTTGCAATGATTTTTCACCAAATTTACCCTCTTTTTCATGCAAAATCGAGGACAAAATTGGCCAAAAACAACCCCTTTTTGTGGTTTCACCCCCTTTTCAATGACTAGAATTTCAAACACCCCTTTTCAGTGACACTAAAGTCTAAAATATTGACATAAATTTACCGGATTTTTCCAAGTACCGTACCCCTTTTATCCAAATTTCGCAGACAGTGCAAATTTTAATAAATACCCCCTATTTTGCTGATTTCACGGTCAAATTTTGTGGACTGTCCAAATTAAATACCTCCTATTTTCCCAATTTCGCGGTCCTCGCTACTGGTAAAAAATTACCCTTTTTCCACGCTATTTGGTAACTCTCATGGTTGTCAATTTAAATTTTTGTGTCGAGTTGGGGGGCCGGGCCGGACAGACGGACAACCAGGAAACATAATACCTCTGCCGATGGAGGCATTAAAAATCATGACTGATATTGTGATAAATCATGAAATTATCGTGAAAATTTTATTATTAAAAAATTATACAACTTGACAAAAAATGTGATTTCCAATCATTTGTAGAGGTGGGCCCACTATGCATACAATTAATGAATAGAGTCACTCGTGCACTAGCATTATTATACTTTATAGTTGTTGAAACTCCACGGTAGGCCCTGTCCATTCAATGCAATGCAACAGGTGATTTTATTAAGCTTACCTGTTTATATAAATTGATAATTCCGGCGCACAATTCATGGAGGCGATGAGCAATACCATCAAATTCCGGGCCATGTTCCTCTGGTGGCATAAACTCTAGCTCATTGCCGCCCTGTTCTGCACTGCCTGAACTCTGAGAAAACAAATAACAGGCAAAAATTAGGAAAAAATGCCACCACTTTTCACTCACCATTTTGTACAGAATTCTCGCCAATCGCATGGTGTTTTGCTGGTACGCAAAAATATTTGCCTACTATTTCAATCAGTGGATTTCAATTACACGATTTACACAAAATTGAAGCCATAAAAGGTCAGGAATCAAATTACTTGTTTATGATGGCGCTATTTATTTTAAATTTTTGATTAGGTTTTCGACACACCACTCCACGCCATACATAAATTCTGCCAGTCACATTTCCCTAATATGAAATTTTTTAAAAGTAAAATTTCAATTTTAATTTTACTTCATTAAAGTTTGGCGGAGGCGGGGTTCGAACTCACGGCGGCGGACTGCTTTGGATACACTATGAACCCAGCGCCCGGCCATTTGTCTTCTTGGAATTCATTTGAAACTTATTTGAAGGTATAATCGCAACTTCAACATAGGCCTACCACGTGACAAGCAAAGGCAGAAAACGTACCATATTTTGGAATTTTATTTGCCTAAAAACATTTATGTGTATTATTAGCGCTCAATTAAGTTAACTGCGTGTTTTATACAACAAAAATCCAATAATAAACAGTGATAACTGGGCGTCTGTATGGACAATACATTATATCGATTTTGACACGTGCTTGTGTCTCAGTACATTTCCATGGTCAGTAAAATACTATAGAGGAAAACCTACCATTTTCTTGTATACACGTTCGATGTTTTTATCAATTACATAAAAATTCCATTTTAGACCCCAAATGTTTTTTTCAGGAAATAAAAGATTAGATTACCATAAAAACGAAACAGTAATCTTTTGCCGGGTCTAATGTAATATTCACATAGGATTTTCAACGTTTTTTCTATCCTTATTTTTGCTCAATTAAAAAAATATTTTGGCATATAAAATTGAAATAAAATTCTCTGCTTCTTAAACGACATCAAATGTGCCACAATTGGGTATCACGAATCGTTATATATGATGTGCAGTTAATATTCATATTTTCTTTTATACAGAGGATGCTTCAGTTTTGACAGGAAAAATATTTTCTTGAAAACCCTCTCACTCGGTTATTTTAAAAAAGGTAACCACGCTTCCCTAGAATGTGCAATAAATTAGCATTAAAATTTTTCTTATTCTAACAGCAAGCGTTTCTAGAATGTATTTTGGCGAAATGTGGTGTGGGTTTTCGAATAGGGGATGACGGTCATGTTTCAGTCTTCAGTGGATATGCTTGTATGGCAAGCCACATCATTCATAAATGCGAGTTTTGCCCGCTATACTGGTCGAGGAGCCCGCTATACTGGTCGAGGAGCCCGCTATACTGGTCGAGGAGCACGCTATACTGGTCGAGGAGCACGCTATACTGGTCGAGCAGCACGCTATACTGGTCGAGTTTCACCACGCCGAACGGCGAGTTTTCACCACGCCGAACGGCGAGTTTTTCTGACGTCGATCTAAAATACTTATAGTTCACGAACAAATACTACATGTAGGATTATAATAATGTTTAAAAACAATTTTGGTTAACTTTTTTCGGGGGTGGGTCTTTTATCTAGTTTTTTCGGTATAGCCTATCTCTTATAAAACGAATCAATGAAGTTTTAAAAGCGGGGTTCTCTTGCTCTCGTTTCTGATTGGACTTAAGCCGTTAAGCCTACACAGGGCATTTAAACAAGCTGCGTCACGCAGAGTTTTAACCCAATTAACGCGATCCACGATTTGCGTAGGCCTACACTCACATGTATTATTTGTATTGCTACTTGAACAATGTTCAGAATGTTGTATGAACGGAGCTCATTCATAGGATTTCGGGCATGATCGTTGATTTATACGAGTGTTTAAGCGATCATGCCCGAAATCCTATGAATGAACCCCTAATTCAATGTTAGTTGCAAATTCAATCAGTCAGGTTATTTATTAATGTTATTTATTGAAGATCGGGTTATGTCCTTTAACCCCCCCGGGTATGTATACGGGGATGTGCCGCCCATGGTTTTAGTCTCAATGGGTTTTAGTCTCATATATTTTCCTACTTTATTTCCCCGGATAGTACTGCAGCATTACAAGGAAAGCCGCATTCAAATACCACAACAAAATGTTTGGTTGTAGGCTACTTGTAGGGCCTACTCCACCGACCGATCCTAATGTGCAGGGTTGACCCATAATAGGCCTATATCTAGACCTATTACGCCTATTTTTTAATCCAAAAATTAAAAGAGTCTATTTTTTTTTCAAAAAAGAAAAATCCAGTTTTCCCAAAAAATTAGTTTTCCTTCAATAATTCAAAGCACATTCCTGACAAGCACTTTTTATTGTGTAATAAACATTTAGACCATATCAGAGAGGATGCCCACAATTAAGAATTAAAAATAAATAATGAAAAATCATAAAAAAGTGAAATGTAGGCCCTATATGATGATATTATATGATGTTATATAGGCCTACACTTAAAACCAAAATAAAGAAATACTTAAAGGGCCACAAAATCACAAGCTATCTGGTCAAGAATGATAAGAGGAATACCGGTAGGCCTAACTAGAAAAGAGCGGGAACATTTTTACGTTAATTTATAGGCCTAATACGAAAAAGAAAAGAGATCAGATCCTTTAAAATAAAACACAGCACAATTTTCCTTTAATTTCATTTATGATATTTCCTATTTATTTTCCATTTTTATACATTAAACAGAACTTCAGTCACATTTTCCAAGGGCAACACCTGATATATAGGGCCTACATGTAGGGCCTGTCATGCATTTTTCATAGAGCGACCAATTTTCAGTAAGCTAGTGAGTCAAACTTTGGAGCCAAAAACAATGGGTTGTAAAACACGATATTGACAAATATTGCAAAATTGTTTTTAAACATTATTATACTACGTGTAGGCCTATTATTATTATACTACGTGAATATTTTAGATTGACGTCAGAAAAACTCGCCGTTCGGCGTGGTGAAAACTCGCCGTTCGGCGTTGTGAAACTCGCCGTTCGGCGTTGTGAAACTCGACCAGTATAGCGTGCTGCTCGACCAGTATAGCGTGCTGCTCGACCAGTATAGCGGGCTCCTCGACCAGTATAGCGGGCTCCTCGACCAGTATAGCGGGCTCCTCGAACAGTATAGCGGGCTCCTCGACCAGTATAGCGGGCAAAACTCGCATTTATGAATGATGTGGCTTGCCATATGCTTGTTCTATTGGCCGATTGCCCGGGCCGATTGCTGGCCCGTGGATAACTTCATACTGCAGTTATTAATTGACATGTTCGGCACTTCTCGCATTAGCCGACTTTGCGGATATGTATTTAATAATGCTGTTGCAGCTATTTTTCATTGTTTATTTTTTGATTAATTGTATTTTGTATCTGAAGTAGCACAATTTGTATTTTAGCCACCTTATGTAGGCCTATTTGTACTAGTTGCAAGGTCTAAGCCAGTGTTAAATACCTGCTATTGCCAGAACCTAATATATTTGTGCATCACCTACATGCATGCATTACATTTAAAACTCATAACTTCTCAACATCAGCTCAAATGCTATTTTGAACTCACACCATAATCTAGTACCTGAGCATGTACATAATACATATAGCTTGGCTTGCTTTGAGTGTTTTATATTCTATTGTGACAGTGTGGTGTTTTCGTCTGTGGAGTTACCAGTGACATTCACGCATAAAGCGGTGCACCTGAAACAAGAGGTGGGAAGTCCAGAATTGATTGATTGATTGATTGCTTAGGCCCTACTGTCCGTTTTCCTATAGGCCTACACAATACACAGTGCTCTCACCACCATTGACGCGCGACCTTTACAAATAGTGTATGAAGAAGTATATTGCATTTGCCTATGTAGGCCTAGGCTATTATAGCATCACTGTGTGAAAAATAACCGGCCAATATTTTAACTATGATTCTCCAAACTTCTAGCAAATAGGCCTATATTTCTCTAACATGACCTAAAATTACAGCTAGGTTAGATGTTCAGAAGGGGTCGCACTTTCGTAGAATATGAGTGAGGGCAAAGCATAGCATAGCATGCCACAAAAAAACGGTACAAGCTACATTTAAACTAGGGTAGGCCTACCTGCAGGTAATATGGGACCATTAAGGACGTTTAGCTTATTTGCATAAAAACTAAAGAAGATATGCCCACAAGAGATTGTTATGATGAACAACCTGTCCTTTAAGATTAATAAAACAGGCAATGTTACCTTGTTTTTATGTTTGTTTGGACGCTATGACGTCAAAATTACGTCATCGTCAAGTGTCCCATATTACCTGCATGTGCAGGTAATGGGACACTGTGTTATCTCTATGGTGAAAATCAAAAAGTTCAGAAAATCACTCTTTTGTTCTAAAAACATTTTTGTTACATGATTTTGAATGTTATTGTTAAATGCAAATTTCTACAAGAAAATTCAATTTTCTAAATAGTTTTGCTTTTCGCATTGACAATGCACACAATTTCCTATGTGTCCCATATTACCTGCACCCATTCAGTTGAAAATCAGAGAAAATAATCATTTATAAAGGAAAGTGCCACTTGTCAGTGGAATTTTACCTGCTGATAAGCTTAACCCATCACCTAAAGATCATAAAAATGACAAATGCCCCTCAGTAGGCCTACCAGAGTTTTTGGATACACAATCATAAAATGTGACGTCATTGATTTTATATCAGGCCATAAAAACGACATAATATTTTGGGCAATTTCACTCTTTTTGGCATTGATTTCCAAGAGTTTGATACACAGACTCCAAAACTGCATTTCTAGAAGCACAATTGATGTCTCTAAACACTTAACAAATCAACTTAAAGTGTTTACCTTCTCTAAGCTACTTTTTGTTAAAATGAAAACAGGTGTCCCATATTACCTGCTGTCCCATATTACCTGCACCTACCCTATTCTATGAAATTCTAGAAAATAGCCTATAGTTTTGTAACATGTCCTAAATTTTTAGCTAATTTAGGTGTTTGGAGAGGATCGCACTTTTGTGTTTTAGGAAGGATATGTAAACGACAGATAACACCAAAAATATGAAGAAATTATTTCCAAACCGTGTTAAGTCAACAATCATTATGTTGCTCATTTTCAAGAATGCTGGTTAACAAAAAGCAGGGCATTGTCTCATTTCGTGAACAAAGGTGCACATACCATTGTTTCCTTCCGTTTCCTTTATAATCGGTTACCCAACTGAAGCTGTAATACCAGCTTTATTGCGATATCGCACATCATGAAAACAGACACATGTGCACAACCAGATGCAGAGAAGATCCGATTTAATCAGTTGAGCTGTTTCAATGAGTGTTATCTTGGTTTAATAGCTTTTAATGGGGTTTAAGTCCTGCAAAGGTCGAGATGAATTCTACTGTAGACATGACTGCATCATGTGCGGAGCAGCTCGTTGAGTTAATAAAAATTCCTTTAAAAGGAATAGGGCGGCCAAATGAAAAATTGTCAAGAGAAATGAAAGAATGAGTAAGTCTTCACAATTAAAAACAGGGAAAATATGACACAACATCGATTTCCAATGGGGGAATAACACAAAATGTATAAACAAAGTTAAAAGAGTTTTTAACTTTATACGTTTATACGTTTGTTATTCCCCATTGGAGGTTGTGTCATATTTTCCTGATTTTAATCTTATCTATTGCTTATCCTTTGTTCTCTGCTGGTCAGTTGGAACAGATTTTCCTGTTTTTATATTAACCCTTCACATCATAACAGAAGACGTTTTATCTTAACATTTTATATAAAACATTGTTATAAAACTTTTGTAGATAATAGTTATTTAAAACATTTTCGTAATCATACCTAGATAGGAAGACTTCTGCTCATATTCTCTGGTGAGACAACAGGGCTGGGTTATCTTTCCATATCAAAATTTAAAAAGCTGTCATATCAATTTCCTCAATATGTTGTTTTGATACAACTTATGAGGGGAAAAGTTTGATTTTACAATATTTCGATATTATTGTTTAACTTTGTAACTTTATTATGATTAAGGGGGTACTACACCCCTCGATAAATTTTGTGACTATTTTTGCATTTTTATCAAAAACTATTAACACAGTGGTAACAAAAGTTATGTATATTATTGGGGCAAGGAATCCAATTACTACACTGGAATTTCAGTGACCCAAGACAAGCGGTTCATTTATGATAAGAAAAGAGGTACCGCTAGAATGTACCTCGTTTCCTATACTGAACCGCTTGTCTTGAGTCACTGAAATTTCAGTTTAGTAATTGGATTCCTTGCCCCAATAATATACATAACTTTTGTTACCAGTGTGTTATTATTTTTTGAGAAAAATTCAAAAATAGTCACGAATTTACCACAGGGGTGTAGTACCCCCTTAACATAACTGTATTTCAAAGCGTCAAACTATATCATTATTTTGTCCCAACAAAAATAATCCAGGGAATAAAATATTCATTCATATGATTATTTATTTTAATTAACCTGGGCCATTTCTACTAGTGCACATGCATTCTAATAATTTGTCTATAATACCTTATACAAGCATCAGCAAGCACTATTTGTCACAAGATTTGAAAAGTAAATAGCCTATGTACACACTGAACACAATGCACATACAAGCTGTATTTAAGTACATGCCGAAGCTGTCAGTATAAAATGATATAATATGACCTTCACGATGCTATTAATTTAGCCTAAAGATTAGGAAAACTAGCAAAACTGGTGAATGACTGGTACTGTTCAAATAAAAACGTCTGCAAATCTTGCTGCAATTTCCATATAGTATTTCTATTACTTAAATAATTATTTTTGTTATTTCTTTTAATACAAACACATTACTGCCTATGACGACTTTATCGTATTACTTATATATCAAAATCAAGTAATAATTACAAAACTCGCCGTAAACTATCACCTCTGTGGGTGTTTGGGATATAACCGGCACGAATATTTTCTCAACACTGCGGCATGTGAAAAAGTAGGTCAATAGTCAGAGAATATAGGGCGGGTGCGGCACGCCGCACCCGCCCAAAAACTGGAATGCTGTGACCTCACAGTCGGTGCGGTGCGAAAAACATAGATTTAGTGTTGTATATACATCATTTAGTGGCGTAGGGTGCCTTTGCCTTTTAAATAAGACGCTCTAAAAAGGCTTAGGAAAACTGTTGCTCACTGAGCTCTCAACATTATACCATTTAAGGGGTCGGGCCAATATTTGAGGTAGGTTATAAAAGTTTATCGATTCATCATAATTTCTCAAAAAGTTAAAATCTCAGTCATAACAAATAACAGTTAAAATGAAAGCCATTATGGGGGGGGGGGGCTAATTACTCTTTAGGCCTATAGGCCTAATAGATTTGTTTCGGTGTCCCAGTCATCTGAGTCAATTATAGGCCTACGATATTGATATTTGAAAGGCCAGTGCGCGCGAAGCGCGCAAACTTCAAATCAGTTGACCCTATTTTGTCGCCCCAATTATTCCTTCCAAAAGCCAGAAGGTCTTGCGAGCGTATCGAGCGAAAAAAAACCCTTTTTTGGTGAAAAAGGTCAAAATTTACCCATTAGCGAGGGTACCGGCACAAAAAAAATGACATAAAATTTGGAAAATGTAAGGAACACTTGAGGTTTGTCTTTTAAAACCTGCATTTTGGTACAAAATTGTGCTGGGATGTGTCGTTTCAACAGATTTCCCACATTCGCCTTGCTATGGATGGGCCTATATAGCCTAAACATCGAATTGCGTTATCTGTTGACCTAATGTGAAAAAGTGTATTTAAGGGGAAGTGTTAAATTAGCTATTTAGTAGAGTAAAGTCCCGGGGAACTCCAACTTTGGAGGTGACGCGTATGTAGGGCTGTTAAGTCAATAGTCAATATCCTTTGCACTAATATTCCCATTCAAATTTATATAGAGGTAGGCGTACAAACCAAATTGGCAGCAAGAGTGAATTTCAAAATGGCCGCCATTTTGGTATGTTGGCTTATTGAGTTAAATTATGCACGTATTGTAAAGCGACAGAAATTCAAAATAGCCAACATTAATATTATACTTTCAAGTAGGCATGATGTACCAATTTGGCAGCCATATTTACCACGATGCGATTCCTTTGTTTGCAGTAGTATTCATCGACCACGTTGTATGTATGTTGGAATTAGTTGTCATCATCATCATCATCATCATCATCATCATCATCATCATCATCATCATCATCATCATCATTTTCATCATCATCATCATCATCATCATCATCATCATCTCAGAATAGTTATTGATCCATATTCTTACATATAGCCTATCCAGTGGACACTGTCCACACACTTCAGTGTAATTGAGTCCATTCTTTCTGCAGCTACATTTCTTTGTGATGCATCCTGTAGAACAATTGCATCGAATCATCTTCAGCAATGATTCTGGTGCTGGACTTCTTTTCATCATGAATGGAACAAATCTGCATGTCACCTTAAACAATCCATCCCCAGTCAGATACGTTCTCCTAGAGTTAAGCTTTGCAGCAGAGGCGGGTGGAAGTCTTTCAGGTTTAACAAAGTTCTCTGCTGGGCAAACTTTTTTTTGGAAAGAAACCAAAAGGATTCCAAAGACTCTAATTGCTGACCATTAAACAAGGACACCATTGCTTTGCAGTCTTCACTTTCTATATATTCTTGATCCATACTGGGAGTGCAAAATGCCTTGGAACAAGCTTGTAATACAGTATCACCATTGATAATGTTGTGCAATACAGACTTCATGCCTACCCCAAATATTCTTGAAGTAGTGTTGCCGGGAGTGTTGCAACCTGAAAACGCATAGGCAAACAACAAATCCGAACAAATGTCATCACTGAGTAAGCGCTTCGGAACATGCATCTCATTCAGCATGGATTACAAGGCATCATTTCTGTTGCATACGCTCCCCAATTAGTTTAATGAGTGTCTGTTTGTTCAGATCATTTCTTTTTTGCCAGCAAATTGCCAGCATCTGATATGTCTACATTATTTGCAACCCGATTCTTGCGGCGCTGATTCGTATTATCCTTTGTGTTTTGTCCACCAGTGTATCTCAAAGACAACCGTGACCTTGCCATAGTGATCAAATGTGAAAGATGTATGATTGTCAGCAAGAAAACTATAGGTGCTTCCTTCTGTCCACTTCAAGCGATGTAGAAGAGAACCTCCATCAAGAACATAGTGATCAGTCCTTAGAACCGTCTCACGGCCATCAGCCTCTGATGAGGACACATGATCCTGTATGGCTTGTAGTAGTGGTGCTTTATCTGGAAACCAGAAACTTTTGAAACAACAGAGCTGGATCAATGGTTTGGTCATCAGTGACCTTGACAGTCCGTGCAGATGCAAGGGTCTTGACTCTAGTCTTCCGTTTGTAGTTATATGAAAAGACAGCATGTCCTTCCATTTTGTTTGACTGTATCCTTGCCTACTTTGAACCGGTTTTGCATGTGACTCACTTATCAGACTGAGGCTGATGCCCCTGAGACAGTTCCAAGGACTGATCACTATGTTCTTGATCGAGTTCTCTTCTGATAAGTATGCATGATTCAAATTTGATCACTATGGCAAGGCCACGGTTGTCTTTGATTGATGCATTGGGGACCGTATGCACCAGAAAGGATGTCATCTGATCCACGCTGAAGGAGATGCCGATATTGGTACAGTGAAAGCAGCAGTCGCATCATTTAAGCCTACAATCCTAATTAGAGAAGACACATCTGTTGGTACTACTTCTTCATTATGTAGAAAAGGACTGCAAGGACTTATACTTTCGGTCTGACAATGATAAACCATATGTATGATATCAAAGGTTCCGAAGCGCTTACTCAGTTATGACATTTGTTCGGATTTCTTGTTTTCAGGTTGCGACACTACTTCAAGAATATTTGTGGTAGGCAAGTCTGTATTTAACAAAATCATCAATGGTCATCCTGTATTACAAGTTTGTTCGGAGGCATTTCGCACTCTCAATAGATGGATCAAGAATATGTATTAAGTGAAGGTTGCAAAACAATAGTGTCCCTGTTTAATGGTCAGCAATCAGAGTCTTTGGAATCCTTACGCTACCGGCTTCTTTCCCAAACAAAAATGCACAGCAAAGAGCTTTGTTAAACCTGAAAGACTTCCACCCACAACCTCTGCTGCACAGCTTCACTACAGGAGAATGTATCTATAGGTCATGCAGTGGATGTGTAAAAGTGATGGTGTGCATCCAATTGACTGGGGTGGATTCTTTAAGGTGACAGATTTGTTCCATACATGATGAAAAGAAATCCAGCGCCAGAATCATTGCTGAAGATGATTCGATGCAAAATGTTCTACAGAATGCATCAGTATTTAATGTAGGTGCAGAAAGAATGGACTCAATTGCAATGGAGCATGTGCACACATATGTGAGAACATGGACAAGGAACTATTCTCAGATGATGATGACAACTAATTCCAACATACATGTGGTCGATGTATACTACTGTAAACAAACGAATCGCATCGTGGTAAATATGGCTGCCAAATTGGTACATCATGCCTACTTGAAAGTATAATATTAATGTTGGCTATTTTTGAATTTCTGTCGCTTTACAATACGTGCATCGAATCGTGGAATAGCAAGATGAATTTTGTTTACTTCAAGAATATACTGTAAGCAACATATTGATTTTTATACTGGTGATTATAGCTGACAGCTATTTTGAAATGCTATATGGCTGCCAAATTGGTACATATGCCTACTTAAAAGTAATTTTAATGGTACTATTGGTGCATATGATGTTGGTTATTTTAGAATTTATGTCGCTTTAAGTTTCAAATTGCAATACGTGCATAATTTAAGTCAATAAGCCAGCATACCAAAATGGCGGCCATTTTGAAATTCACTGTTGCTGCTAATTTGGTTCGTATGCCTACCTCTATATACATTTTAATGGGAATATGGGTGCAAAGGATATTGGCTATTTTATAAAATCCAACGCCTTTAGTTTCGCCTTACAATTACGTGCATGATTTGATTTCATATGCCAAAATACCAAACTGGCGGCCATTTTGAAATTCATTATGGCTGCCAAATCGATCAATCTAAATACCACATTACAAAGATTCATTACTACATCCAGTAATGTACTTCTGAACAAGGTTGTCAGCAGTGGAACCCACAAAAACGAGTAAAAAATGGATGAAATCAGTAGATTAATGGGTAATTTTCCAGCTTTTGGCGGCCATTTTGATTACGTCACAGTTGGACCCCTCGCCCAAGTTGAATTTTTGTAAACTTTTGATATGCTATTCATTAGACCCCATACTGCAAGAAAATACCAAAAAAAGCTTCTGTTGCAATTTTTTGGGGGTTGGGGGTAGCTGTGCCATATTTTGATCCTATTAAAAAAAGTCTGATTAGATGAAGGGATCCACTTGAAGTTTGGACAAAAACCAATCACAGATTTCTATTTTCCACTAGATCTCACACAGCTCTTGTGAAGCCATATGCGCGCACCCGCGCACCGTGTAGTAAAACACAGTCTGCGTAGAGTCCAGATTGGTTGTGCTTGGAAATTTCTGTGTGCTCGGGTGTATCGAGGTGGAAACTGTTCGTTGATACATAAGGGAATCGTTTTTGTATTCAAACCTTATCACGTGTGGTGGCTCTGAAAAGAACCGTTCACTGAAGACTGTGTCAACAACAAGCAGACCTCGCCTATCCGCTAAAGTAAAAAGTTTGGTGGCTCTAAAGAGCCGTTCACTGAAGACATGTCAACAGAGAACAAGCAGACCTCGCATATCTACTAAAGAACGGTAAGTTTAGTGGCTCTGAAAACAGCCGTTCACTGAAGACTTAGATCAGTTATCATACAGACTGCCGTCAGATAATCATTTGACAACGACTGGAAGCGAGATGAGCGTATAATCATTTCATTGTGGATGTGATAGAGCAGATTTCACTTTATCATGTTTATTGACAGATGTGTTGTTTTATAAACCAGACTCCAGCAAGTCTCTCAAAATCTCCTTCGTTGCTGTATTTAAAAAGCACATTATTGGCTATGTAAACTGGTTAAAATGTACAATGACGACCAACACGCATGTAGAATTAACAATCTCTCATGACATTCTGCAAACAACAAACTTAAGCTTCCACCTTTTTATCCTCCAAAAAACCCAAAATATATTAATATACCATTCTGTCATATTACAACACTTCCTGTGGGTGATTCCCAATGATGTCACCTACTTTATATTCTTGGGGATCTCCCAGTTAACACTATTATATGCACTAAGATTGAGCAATACTTAATAACTCTGACTGTGTTTGTTTACTGTAACCAAAGAGGTTTCCCCCAAAAACATGCCATAACCTACAAACTCTTGCATGATTACTAGTACTTCCAAGGTGTTTCCCCTTGTCTCATATTTCTCATGACATATCTTTATGTTGTAAACAAAGATAGATAATTAAATTAAATTACTCAGGGCACATCACGATGATGATGATGATGATGGTGATGGTGGTGGTGATGATGATGATGATGATGGTGATGGTGGTGGTGATGATGATGATGATGATGATGATGATGATGATGATGATGATGGTGATGATGATGATGATGATGATGATGATGGTGGTGATGGTGGTGATGATGATGATGATGATGATGATAATGGTGATGGTGGTGATGATGATGATGATGATCACGATGATGATGATGATGATGATGATGATGATGATGGTGATGATGATGATGATGATGGTGGTGATGATGATGATGATTATGATGATGATGACGCTGCTGCTGCTGCTGCTGATAATGATGATTGTGTATACACTTATATAAGTGTTGCGGAGTCAGGTGTAAGTAGGATTTGAGTAGAATTTCAATCATTCATAGTGCACTTATGTCCACCATGATGCAGTCATGTCTACAGTAGAATTCAACTCGACCTTTGCAGGACTTAAACCCCATTAAAAGCTATTAAACCAAGATAACATTCATTGAAATGTCCCCGGGGTACAATTTCTATAACTTTCCTCGAGGTACCTCTAACCATGGTGGAATTGCTGTTATATACAAAGCATCTCTGAACTTTAAGATCACAAAATTGAACTATGACTTTGTTACATTTGAATATGCTAGTGTTAATGATCCTATTAATGGTATTCAGTATATCATTGTGTATAGGCCACCACCCTCTGCCAAAAATCGTTTACTGCTTTCTGATTATTTGAATGAGTTTGAGGATTTCTTGGGCGAAATTTCTCTTTTCCCACAGAAGGTGGTTATGTTGGGGGATTTTAACATACATGTCAATTTGCCATCTAAACCTGAGGTCAAACGTTTCCTTGCCTGTGTTGAAGCCAATGGTTTTCAACAACATGTTATGAAACCCACCCATATTCATGGAAACACCCTGGATCTTATTTTATCCAGACCCAGTGATAACCTTATTCAATCTACTGATGTGCATAACAATGGCATGTCTCCTGACCATTTTATGGTCCTATGTGATGTCAATTGTAGTAAACCCTCTCTCACCAAGAAAATGGTTAAATGTCGTAACTTTAAGGCTATTGATAGGGATAAATTTGTTTCTGATCTATGTAACTCTCTCAATGACATGACTCCGGATGCAGTTTGTGATGTGTACATTCATGATTATGACACCAAGATTAGCACCATTCTAAATGTCCATGCGCCTGAGACGACAAAGGCTCGCACTATTAGACCACGGTACCCGTGGTATAATGATAACATCAAAGATCAAAGAAAGGTGCGTCGTCGCTTAGAACGAAAATGGCGTAAACATGGTTCCCTTGTTGACAAACAAGCTTATCTTGAGCAAAAGTCTTATGTCAATGGGCTCATTGAAACTGCTAAGAAGGAGTTCTATCATGATAAATTGGCTTCTGCGGATGCCAAGGGTATTTTTCAAACTGTTAATACTCTCCTTAACAAGTCTCAAAAACCATTGCCATCTTGTGACTCTACCCAAACTTTATGTAACCAATTTGCTGAATTTTTTGAAAGCAAAGTTGCCAAAATTCGTGATGGATTGGATCAAGAAAGTCTTGACCACCATGACTTGGAATCCAATATGTGTTCTTCATCCCTCACTGACTTTGAATGTGTGTCTGAAGATGAGGTTCTTAAACTTGTTATGCAGTGTCCAACAAAGACCTGCAAGCTTGATATCATCCCCACCTGGCTGCTCAAAGAGCATTCTGAGGTTTTTGCTCGCTGTCTCACTGTTATTATAAATAAGTCTCTGTCTGAAGGTGCATTTCCAAAGTCATTGGGCCAAGCTATCATCACTCCTGTGTTAAAAACCATCTCTTGACCAGAATGAGTTGGCCAATTACAGACCTGTGTCAAACATATCATTTGTTTCTAAACTAATTGAGAAAATTGTGTGTAGACAGATTACTGAGTATATTCATGTAAATAATCTGGGTGAAAGATTCCAATCTGCGTACACTTCTAACAGGAGCACAGAGACTGCGCTCATCAGGGTCAAGGGTGAAATGTTAGATGCTGTAGACAGAGGGGCAGTAGTTTTATTAGTCCTTCTTGATCTGTCTGCAGCATTTGACACCATTGACCATGATGTGCTAATGTCCCGCCTAGAACATAGATTAGGGATTTCAGGTACTGCATTACAGTTGATACGTTCATACCTCACTTGTAGGACCACGCAAGTTCACATCGACGGTTTCTTCTCAGAAAAGCGTTCACTTGACTACGGTATCCCTCAAGGCTCGGTTATCGGTCCACTTATGTTCATCATCTATACACTGCCCATCGGTGAGATTATACATAAACACAGACTCTGTTACCATGAGATTATACATAAACACAGACTCTGTTACCATGAATTCGCAGATGATACGCAACTATACATATCGTTCAATCCTAGGGATCTTAACGCTCACAAGATGGCTCTTCACAAACTTGAATCCTGTATCTCAGAACTCAAAGACTGGATGTGCGTGAACAAATTGAAACTTAACAACAATAAAACTGAATTCTTCATAGGCGGTACTTCTCAAGGTCTTCGTAAACTTCCGCCATTGCAACTTAATGTGGGAGACAGCGTCATTAAACCATCTGATAATGTTCGGAACTTGGGCACAGTGTTTGACTCTCGCCTAACGATGACTCCTCACATTAATAGCATGATTTCTTCAATCAATTTCCAGCTCCGTAATATTCGCCGTATTCGTCGCTTTTTGGACCACAAAACACTTCACACAGTTGTGCAAGCTCTCGTGATATCACGCCTTGACACCGGGAATGCTCTCCTCTATGGAGCAAAATCAAAAGACCTTGATCGTTTGCAGTCCCTCCAACACAAAGCAGCCAAACTCATATTCTATGCCGCCAGACTTGATAGCCCCACACCATTAATGCACGACCTTCACTGGTTGCCAGTAAGAGATCGAATCAAATTCAAACTCTGTCTGTACATCTTCAAATGTTTGCATGAATCTGCTCCTTCATACCTCACAGAATTACTCTCATACAGAACGCGCTCATCTGGACCCGTCACAAGATCCTCTATGGATACCAGTCTTCTGAACACTCACATCGGTAAAAATCGCAGTGGTGACATGTCTTTTCGTTCTGCTGGTCCAGCGTTGTGGAACTGCCTCCCGCGTAACATCAGGAGGCAACCTCAGTGGCAACATTTAAAAAATCTCTTAAGGCTCATTATTATCCTTTTGACTCTTTGCTTTTGTTCATTCTCTTGTTTTTGCAGTGTATCACTTAGCGCTTTGATCTTTTTGTAATAGCGCTTTATAAGCTCAAATATGTATGTATGTATGTAAAACAGCTCAACTGATTACATCATATCTTCTCTGGTTAAATACACACAACATATGCTTCTGCTTTACACGTACAATGGAGCAATGAGCTGGGATTATACTTTCAGTTGAGTGAACGATTATAAAACGAGCGCTAGAGAACAATTCTGTGTGGTCTTTGTTTACGAAATGAGACAATACGTGCTTATTGTTAACCAGCGTTCTTGAAAATGAGAAACATGGTGGTTTGCAGACTTAACACGGTTTGGAAATAATTTCTTCATATTTTTTGGTGTTATCTGTCGTTTACATAACCTTCCTCAAAGTACGCATATTTCCAAACATCTAAATTAGCTAAAAATTTAGGACATGTTACAAAACTATATTGTCTAGAATTTTAAAAGAGTACTTTTAATATTGGCCGGTTATTTTTCACACAGCGACGTTAACTAGGCAATGTAGTATTACCTAAACATTAACTAAAACACCAAAGTACGCATATTTCCAAACATCTAAATTAGCTAAAAATTTAGGACATGTTACAAAACTATATTTTCTAGAACTTTAGAAGAGTACTTTTAATATTGGCCGGTTATTTTTCACACAGCGACGTTAACTAGGCATATCCCCATACTTTTAACGTAGGCTATTTTGTAGAGGTCACGCGTCAATGGGAAAGAGCACTGTGTATTGTGTATAGGAAAACGGACAGTAACTGCAGTATGCGGCAAATTCACCGTGACCTTTCCAGCCATAAACCCGCTTAGTGAAGATTAAACCAGAGAGTAGATATTCTCGAGAGGGCACTCTATTCACGTGGTTTCTTTTCCAACGCTAAAAGATCACGAATTTAGGTGGTTTGCAAATGAAACGTGCCCGCACTATCGATTGATTACGTAACTGTTATGAATAATTTATTAGGTTTTTCAATGCAACCGCCTCGACCCATTAATACATATTATCTGTATTATCAAAGTACTTGGAATAGCAATCTGGTGAGTTCACTGAACTACGCCCTAATACTGATGGAGTTTTAATGGCGTTTCTCCTCTCCATACACAGATGAACAAATACAATAGATGAAGGTCAACACGTATGACCTCCTATGTGACATGTTATATGTGATGTACAAAAACCTGAATATCATAAAGATCAGTATTCGTTTGTGCATATGAACTGCACATTTACGTTGCTAAATATTACTCATATAATGACAAATATTGGTATTATGACAATACGGGTAATATATCATGACTGTATATTGTATATAAAACGACTAATAGATCCTACTATCATGGCATCAGGTCAATGTTCATCATATCCCGTATGTTTCTTAAAATTCATTCATATTCGAGACAAATTGCTGTGCCCATTTTATATGTGCACAGGTAGATCCGTGTTATTTTCATTTCTTTTTAATGAAAGAATTAAGGTTTTCCACTGCACTGGGGCCACAAGGGTGATACTAATTTTAATGCTATATTTTCAAAATGAATACGTGTTCTCGGTTGGCTCCATAGCGATTTCACAGAAAAGGTATTTCTAGTGCAATGTTGCGTCGGACTCTAGCTGAGAGCGCAGCCTAAGTCATTACGGACTCCAAGAAAGGCTAGGGCTCTCCTTACACAAATGAACAAACACAAAGGAGGGTAGTCTCCTCCGTGAACAGCTTGATTTCGATGGAGCGGAACCAAATTGGCAGCTATTGGCCGCGGAGGAGACGGGTCATTTTGCTATGCAAATGAGGTAGTGTCGGTGCCCTGATTAAACCGAGATGCAGTACTAAACCATTATAGTAATCAATAATTACTGTCCAACGCAAATTTATTACCACGTGGTAATATTAATCCAATGAGCGATCGAATTGCCGCTACGGTCGACTAATCCAATCGACAATGACGCTATTGACATGTACGGGCCGAGCTCCACTGACTGAGTTTTGGGGGTATTTTTCACTGGTTTGCTGTCATTTACTTATCAAGGCGGTCCACCGTTATTATAAGGACTATGCTAATGATTTAAAGATTGACATGTAGAGAATAAACCATACTTGATTAACAGTTTGTACCTATTACGGTTTCGTGACACCCCTCTTGCAAATCCGACCAAGTCAGGGCGGCCCGGTGAAGCAAAATGTGCATTGGAATAACACGGGAGTTTGGATATAGATGGTATATTTCTTTCTCATATAAATGTATGGTCCCCCGTTATTATTTTAAAACTTGTACCGCCGGGTTCTTCCCTTCAACAATCTTCCCCTATTAAGCCCAAGAAAAGGAGGAAAAATGATCCTAGACCTTTGAAGGTCCTCTCAGTCAACTTGCAAAGTCTGCATGCCAAAAAGGAAACTTTTTGGGAAGCAGTTGAAAGTTGCCAGCCTGATGTGTTAATTGCAAATGAAACCTGGCTGAAACCATCCAAGTTAAGTTCTGAAATGATGCCTCCTGGTTACAATCCACCCATCAGGAACGACCGTGCCGATGGCCATGGAGGTGTATTACTTGCTACCAAAAATGACATCATTGATGGTGAAATCAAAATTAATGGTAATTTATTGTGAGCTAGTTTCAACTAAGATCCAGCTGTATGGTCAACAACCTCTCATTGTTATGTCAGCGTATCGACCACCAAATCGTGATCTTGCCTACGCCCAGTCCCTGTGCCAGTCTATTCGACATGTCGTCTCTAGCAACCCGTCAGCTGTAGTCTGGCTCAGCGGGGATTTCAAGCTGATATGAGCAACATCAAGTCAGAAATCAACACTTTGTCGCATCCAATTCAACTGACACAGATGTCAACGACCTCTGGGAACAGATAACAACCTTCCTCCTCAACATCTTGGATTCGATGGTCCCTTCCAAACTGTCTTCTACAAGATTCAATCAACCATGGATCAATCGTCACATTAAGGTCTTATCCAGGAGGAAGAAGAAAGCTTATGAAAGAGCCACCAAATTAAAAGATGCAAAAGACTGGATCCGATATAAGGACCTCAAGAAACTCCTGCAAAGAGACTGCAAATCAGCCTACCACAACTACATCAGTGACATGTTGTGCGGAGAAGGAGATAGCAACCCTAAAAGGTTCTAGTTATACATCAAGAGCAAACGATGCGAGAATTCCGGTGTTGCGCCACTGATGAAAGACGGTGTCCTGCAAAGTGACAGCACAACTAAGTCAAACATGCTGAACTATCAGTTTGCTTCTGTCTTCACCAATGAGGATGCATCAGATTTACCAGATATTGGCATCAGCACCCACCCACCAGAACCATCTTTCTCCATTGACACTGAAGGTGTTAGGAAACTCCTTGCCAACATCAAACCCCACACAGCCAGTGGTCCTGATAACCTGCCTGCCTATCTTCTTAAAGAAGCAGCGGATGAGCTTGCACCAATTCTGTGCCTACTATTCAACGCCACCGTCCATCAAGGAAAGATCCCTCTTGCATGGAAATCTGCTGACGTGACTCCTATCTTTAAGAAGGGTGTCAAAGGCCAAAATCACCTGCTTCGGGTTCACGCAACACCAAACACACAAACACACTGTTTATTACTTAAATCACTTATGATTATTTATTAATTAGTGCGGTATGGCTATCAATCAATCCTTATACAATGTTACAACAATTACTTAATTTACAATAACTCTTTCTTTATGCTATGGTTACTTAGCTAAGCCTAGAGATCTTGATTGGCTGGCTTTCTGATGAGATTCCGTTGATGGTCTCAGTTCTTGATCCAAGATCCGGCAATGTCCGCGATCCTATCTACCACAATCTCAGTCCAAAGTCCTGATGACTATACTTCCACTACCCTGGCTACTCTGCTAGTGTTCTCCAAATGGTCTTCTATGTTGACCTTAGGCTCCTCTCTCGGAGATCTCTTGAGCAAGCTTTCTGCTCCACTTGACAGACAGATAACACTCTATGCTAGTCCAGCAAAATATCACAGTTCGGTGATGGAGATACTTCAGTCTGTCACTTCTTTGAGTCGACAACAATAAAGCACTATTGGCTTTCACTACCGCCTTTGGCGTAAAGATTTCTCTCCAACACACACACACAAGAACCGCGAACCGAAGTTTGAAGACTTCAATGGTAACTTTGTACCAATACTGGCTAACATAAGTTTCACAGAGTTTCCTCTTACACTTCAAGACTGCTGCCTCGATCATTCAACCTCCATGCTTTTATACTATTTCTTGTGATTCTAGAATAATCTGCATAAATTACAGCATTTAATCATCCCATATATGGCATATTACATTACCACAATTCCCAAAATAGTGCATGAAATCACCACAAGCCAATCAGATCAATCACTCTGTACACATAGTTCTAAAAATAGCACATTACCTCAACACAAACCAATCAGACACTGTACACTGATTTTTGGCACAGTGCCAGCACTTTACTACTGTCATAATCAAGTAATCATGACCATTAGAGTATGACCTAATTGTTGCTAGAACGTTCTCCACATTATTAGATATATGAATTTCTTGATCACTTTAATCATTAACCTTCTAGAATATTCCATGCACAAACAAATGGAGATAAATATCAAAACAAGTGAAAATTAATGTTTGATGGCAAAATACATAACTTTTAATGAATATTATGGAATATTTTGGGGCGCACATAACACCCTCCCCCTTAAAAGAAGAAAGTTTGAATGCAAAGAAAACTTTCTTTACTTTCATTCACGTAAGACATAATTTTCATAAACTTACATGTTTACTTTTCACACTATGTACATATACAGTGACTACTTGTTACTCATGTGCCTTTTTAAAGTAAATTTTGTTTGTCTTATTCAACTCTGGACAAGGCATCTGCCATAACATTCTCTTTTCCTTTGATATGCTTGATGTCCAGGTTGTATTCTTGTAGTGTCAAACTCCATCTCACCAATCTTTGATTTTTGTTCTTCATCCTATGGATGAATGTGAGTGGATTATGATCTGTGAAGACAAGCACAGGGCATACTGTGATGCACAAATATGCATCAAAATGTTGCAATGCCAAAAGCAATGCAAGACACTCCTTTTCAATTGTGGAGTAATTTCTTTGGTGCATTTGTTATGGTCACCAAAATGACCCAGGCCAAAATCACCTGCTTCGGGTTCACACAACACCAAACACACTGTTTATTACTTAAATCACTTATGATTATTTATTAATTAGTGCGGTATGGCTATCAATCAATCCTTATACAATGTTACAACAATTACTTAATTTACAATAACTCTTTCTTTATGCTATGGTTACTTAGCTAAGCCTGGAGATCTTGATTGGCTGGCTTTCTGATGAGATTCCGTTGATGGTCTCAGTTCTTGATCCAAGATCCGGCAATGTCCGCGATCCTATCTACCACAATCTCAGTCCAAAGTCCTGATGACTATACTTCCACTACCCTAGCTACTCTGCTAGTGTTCTCCAAATGGTCTTCTATGTTGACCTTAAGCTCCTCTCTCGGAGATCTCTTGAACAAGCTTTCTGCTTCACTTGACAGACAGATAACACTCTATGCTAGTCCAGCAAAATATCACAGTTCGGTGATGGAGATACTTCAGTCTGTCACTTCTTTGAGTCGACAAACAATAAAGCACTATTGGCTTTCACTACCGCCTTTGGCGTAAAGAATTCTCTCCAACACACACACACACAAGAACCGCGAACCGAAGTTTGAAGACTTCAATGGTAACTTTGTACCAATACTGGCTAACATAAGTTTCACAGAGTTTCCTCTTACACCTCAAGACTGCTGCCTCGATCATTCAACCTCCAGGCTTTTATACTATTTCTTGTGATTCTAGAATAATCTGCATAAATTACAGCATTTAATCATCCCATATATGGCATATTACATTACCTCAATTCCCAAAATAGTGCATGAAATCACCACAAGC
Organism: Amphiura filiformis; assembly: GCF_039555335.1. Taxonomy (NCBI): domain Eukaryota; kingdom Metazoa; phylum Echinodermata; class Ophiuroidea; order Amphilepidida; family Amphiuridae; genus Amphiura; species Amphiura filiformis. The sequence goes on from NC_092641.1 coordinate 48,266,697, forward strand.
CAATCAGATCAATCACTCTGTACACATAGTTCTAAAAATAGCACATTACCTCAACACAAACCAATCAGACACTGTACACTGATTTTTGGCACAGTGCCAGCACTTTACTACTGTCATAATCAAGTAATCATGACCATTAGAGTATGACCTAATTGTTGCTAGAACGTTCTCCACATTATTAGATATATGAATTTCTTGATCACTTTAATCATTAACCTTCTAGAATATTCCATGCACAAACAAATGGAGATAAATATCAAAACAAGTGAAAATTAATGTTTGATGGCAAAATACATAACTTTTAATGAATATTATGGAATATTTTGGGGCGCACATAACAAGGGTGACAAACACAAACCTGAAAACCCAATATCTCTCACATCAATTGTCTGCAAAACAGCTGAGCATATCATCCACAGCCAGATCATGCAACACCTCGATGCACACAACCTGCTAACTGAATGCCAATTTGGATTCAGGAAAAAGCGTTCCTGCGATTCACAGCTCCTGATAACAATTGACGACCTGGCCAGAGGACTTCGAGACAAGCAGCAGATCGATGCAGTTCTCTTGATTTCTCGAAGGCCTTCGATCGTGTACCTCATGAACGTCTTCTTTTAAAGCTCCATCACTACGGGGTCCGAGGCCAGCTACTCTCTTGGATCCGAGACTTCTTATCAGGGCGAACCCAGAGTGGGATTCTAGAGGGGGAAAAGAGCAGCGTCGCCAGCGTAACTTGAGGGGTGCCCCAAGGCACTGTTCTGGGGCCCCTGTTGTTCTTGGTCTTCATTAACGTATAGACCTACCCGAGTGTGTTTCGTCAAGTATACGACTCTTTGCTGATGATGCTCTCCTGTATAGACCAATCCAATCTCAAGATGACATCACTGCCCTTTCACCAAGACCTCACCAACCTTCAGGAGTAGGAGAAGAGGTGGCTTATGCAATTCAACGCTGACAAATGCGAAGTTCTCAGAATCTCCAACAAGCGAAGTAACATCTTGGGTGCAACCTCGTATTCAATCCATGGTACTGAACTCCGAACTGTTGATGAGGCAAAGTACCTGGGTGTCACTATCCACCGTAACCTCAGCTGGAAGCAGCATGTTCAGAACATCTGCAACAAAAGCAACAGCACCCTCGGCTTTCTCCGCCGCAATCTGAGGAAATGGTCCCCTAAGATCAAGGAACTGGCCTACAAGAAATACGTTCGTCCCACACTGGAATATTCATCTACGGTGTGGGATCCACATACGCAGGACCTGATTGCCCAGATTGACATGGTCCAACGGCGTGCTACTAGGTTTGTGACGGCCGACTACAACCAACAGAGCAGTGTAACCCAGATGCTACAAAGTTTACAATGGCAGACACTCTATGAACGTAGGGCCCACAGCAAAATCATCATGCTGTACAGGATAGTGCATGGTCTTGTCGCCATTCAGAAGAAGAAAATTCAGATATTTTAAAAAGAATAAGTAATTGAAACATAAAGTACTAAAATCATAGCTTTTATACTTTTTCATATATAACGCTTACTAGTTCATCTCCTATATCTACAACACAGCGCTACCAGTAGGGTTCAATTGCCTATTGTGAGTGCCCCTGTGTTGTGTGCATACATGTAGTTTTACTGCATGATGTCCAGCGTTTTTTGAGAGGTGTTCCAGGAAGTGGAAAACGTACATTGCTCACAAGTTTGTTTTTCTGTGTTTGTTGCTTGTGGGTGGGATGTAGGAGTGGGGTGTAGGGGTGGGGTGTGTTTGGAAACACCAGCAAAGGAGGACACGCACATGAGAAATATCTGTACAACAGTAACGTGTTTCTACATGTAAAACACCATAAGAATTAAAGCGTTATCTAGGCTCCTTCTCACCAAATGATTACAAACGGTGCCCCCGGCCAGTGTGCACGTCAGGAAAATGATGTCAATGGTTGTATGGTTGTAGGGCTTAAATGAATCACATTTTGACGTCAAGTGATTGGTTTAACGTTGTAATAACATTATTTTACGACCATGGGAAAGTTTTGGTTGGTTTAACGGCATAATTACGCATGTTCGTAAAATTATGTTATTACTACGTGGTACCAACCAATTTACTTCTAAACAACCATTATACATTATACAACGTTGTGATATTGTATTGACGTCATTTTTCTCCTGCCGTTCCCACCGCGGTCAGCCATAATTTTCAAAAACTTAAATTTCCATCTTGGGTGGAGGGTTTAATGACACACACATAAAAAAGTCAGAGCACATACATTTAATATACACATACCCGTAAGACGTGTATCCGCCAGACCAAATCAAATGCAAGTTTACACCTCTGAATTAGACTGATAAATGCAAGGAACCTAATAGGAAAAGTTTATGAACGGACACCCAAGCAGCATTTCAAATAAGCAGTGACGCCGAGTGCCATTACGGGGTCAGCTGTAAAATGAACTTCGCCAGGGCCCTCTTTTTAACGGGCCCCCTGAAGTCTCTTTTCTTTGCTTTTATTTCGGCCTATAAAAGTATGTTTTCTTTATTTTTACGGACCCCCTAGACCGCCGGGCCCAGGGGTAACGAACCCCCTCAACCCCCTTGTCGTCGGCACCGCTGATAAGTGTTATTCCAGAATTTGACCAGCTTGAAAAGTTTAGACCAGTTACAATCAAATAGTTCATATGTTGCTTTAATGTGACTTCATAATTATGCAAATCTGGCAATCAAATCAGTTTACATGCATTTTTGATAATCTAAATCTAAACAAATACTCAATAAAATCGCAAAAGCGACATCTAATTGACAATAAAAATTGCCTGCGATGAAAACACAAATATTTTCAGCTCAAAATTATTGAAAAGACCTGCCTTTGTAATGAACCCGAACCTGATTGACAGCCGTAATGTGGAACACGCAATACTAGTTATATCACTTTGAGTTTTCGTATTTAATTTCCAAAATATTTAATCGAGCAATTTTACACGCATTATTTACTTCTGCTTGATACTCGGTTTATTGTTTGTAAATTCATATCAATCTTCGTTATGAAATTATATTGAAAGCCCCGGGTAGTATAGAATTTTAGTATTTTTGTTAAAACGCGTGTATGGTTCGGTATTGTCCACTTGATTGCATGCTGAATATACCGTATCAACATTTTTTATAGTAATATGATGATAAATATCTACACGCCAATCAGAGAAAACGAAGTGTTAAGGTTTATCACGTATTAGTTAGAACAAGCCTTTATCGCTATAATGATATATTAGTGAGCTTCAGCAAACGATTCATTTCTTGAAACTGTGAAACATCGCCACATCTCTGCCCTGTTTCTCTTTTTGTAAAGCATTTCCTGACTGCTGCAATTTGGAATGACATAGTTGAATATACATGACAGCATACAGAGTGTATCAAAATGATTGGTACCAATCCGTTTTTAGTGATATGGACATGATCAGAGGATGATTTAAGCACTTCCCACCACGCCACTGTGTTGACTTGCGGTTAGCACAGCTGTGTGAGTGAACATGACACCACTGCTGGCACATTGCATTGACGGCCATGGTTAAATTTGAATTTGGACTGATATATTTACAATAAAAACGCATTCACAATGCTAGTCGATTTCACATTTTATGTTACCTACAGAAGGTGTGAATTATCCTTCATGCATACATCACTTTAGATCTGAAATCGACCAAGTAATAATGACACACGCACAATTCTTAAAAAACATCTTTTGCACAGAATTCAATGGGATTTGAAAAGTAAAGTGGCAGTTGAAACTCTGGTGATAACACGTTTGCACTGCATGATGGGGCTTCCTTAAATCATCCTTTGGGACATGATTACCACATCAAAAAGCAACACATGATCCACAAAATGTGTTGATAAAGTATTGTCATTTCAAGAAGACCCTATGTTGCATTTGGAAGAAGTAGGCTTTTCAATAACCACCAAACTGATGAGTACCAATCATTTTAATACAGTCTGTACAACCTGATTTTGATCGGAAATCGGAGCAGAAGATTGGGATGTGTCGGGGATGTACTTATGGTAAACAACGCGTTTGTATTTGAATATCAACAATTCAACTAACAGACAATCAGTTACGTCATTCTCAATTTAATTAGTGAATGAAACTTAGTCACATTGCTGACATTGGATTTTCAATACAGGTGTCACATTTGCAACTTTTAGTGAAACCTATGGATTCATGATTTCATATTATTGTGTCAAACTTGCAAGGACATTAGCTTCAAGGATGACTAATTAATTATAAGGATGTCGGAATAAATATATATAGTATATTAGAAATTCCCTATTCTTTTGGATACTTGAGACAAATTTGTCGTTGCGAACCTCACATTTTCTGCCACACCCAAACCAAGGAATTAAACCAGTGGTATCGACTTTCCACTTTTTCAGAGACTTAGTTAATAACAGCCTCTTCCTAGCTCACATCGCAACAAGCGCATTTAACTCAAATACCGACACTACATATACTTTGTCGCAGTTACTTCTCGCGTGTACAGATGTACCGCCTTTGCCATTCACAATCACGCCAGTCCTTTGAGTGAGTCAACGCGCGCGGTTTAATACTAGCTACGCCCATTGGAGCATCCACTGACTTCACTGTCTCGACGTAGCCAAATGGACTATAGAGTGCATGTAGACTTGTAGAAAACTGCTTCTTTCAATGAAGAGATTTGAGTCATTCACATCATAAAAACGATGGCTATTTCATCCATTTTGCATCTGATTCCGAAGCTGTGCGTTATCATCGCCGTCATTTCTATAAACAACAATTCAGTTGTGAATCTACTTACAGTATCAGCTCAGCTACTGGTAAAACCACTGCGGGACGTCTCGCACAATGTCACCAACCCATGCCTTGTCAACATCAGCGAAGATGCGACTCTCTTTAGAGGAAGCCCTGATCACATATGCAGTCTAAAAGTAACGGCACCTCAAGGAACTCGCATTCAACTGCAGATACATGGAACACTAAATACTTTTCTTGAACAGTCGTTTCTGTACATTGAACGCATTGGGGACCTTAATTACTGCACTAATAGGTATATAGTTGTTAATGAATTGAATGGGCAGTGTAAGTCTGTTATGATTCACAAAAGTGTGAAGTTATTTCTGCAAGGCGCTGTCAGTTTCTTCATTAATGAGATACCAGCAACAAGTACATTGCAACAATGTCTCGAAGTTGACCACGATACCACAGAGGTTGATGTCAGCCAAGGTTCTATCTGTAAGAATGTAAAAGGGTACAATGTAAAACTAATGTGCGAGTCTCATGAAGGTCATAAGTGTAGAATTAAGTTTGGAAGTATAAATTGTGATACAATACTTGGTCCCAGAGAAGTGATATATCAATGTAATGACCGCGATGTATCCCAGAACTATAGAGGTTTCATTATTTATCCCATTGATATAATTCTTTTAGATCTATCGCACAATCATTTAGTGGAAATAAATGGCAAAAGTTTTCAAGGTATTGAAGGAGTACATTCACTGAATTTAGCAAGCAATGAATTGAGAGTACTCCATGTAGACTCTTTTGTGGGATTGCCAAATTTGAGAGAACTGTTGCTGACTGTCAATAGCTTGGTCACGATGCATGTCAGATTGTTCATGGATTTAAAAACGTTAACTGTTTTGCATATTTCATATAATGAAGTAAGTTTGCTACGAGTAGGATTATTTCAAGAATTGACCCATTTGAAAGACCTGCGTCTCTCTAGCAACCAAATAGTCGCATTAGATGTCGGAATATTTCATGGCTTGCAGAGCCTTCAAACATTGGGTCTCAATAATAATTTGTTAAGTGCGTTACCAGTGGGTGTATTTCAGAATTTGACCGAATTGGAAGATTTGGACCTCAGTTTTAATAAGATAACCACATTAAATGCGAAATTGTTTCAAGGGTTGATTAATCTAGGTAGATTGAGTCTCAGTGACAATAAATTGACTGTTTTACCAGAGTCAATATGCCAATTTATAAATAATTTGGACGCTTTGAAGCTCAGTCATAATCAAATAGCCAAATTGGATATAGGAGAGTGTCAAGGCTTAAGTAGAGTAACACGACTGTCTCTTGATGGCAATATGTTAGATACTTTACCAGAGGATATAATGCAGGATATGATCAATTTAGAATACTTTGACCTAAGTCGAAATCAAATAAGCAACTTGAACGTAGACTGGTCTCAAGGTTTGAAAAAACTAACACGTCTTGATCTAAGTGGAAATTCGGTGTCTACTCTATCAGAGGGCATGTTTCAGGGTTTGACCAATTTGGAAGATTTGTCCGTCAGTCAGAATCAGATAACCCAATTGAATATAGGTGGATTTCTCGGATTGAGTGAATTATTAAGTCTCAACCTTGATAGCAATATGTTGAATACTTTATCGGAGGAAATATTCGAGGATTTGACAAATTTGGAATCCTTGTTTCTCAGGAAGAATCAGATAACCCAATTGAATATAGGTGGGTTTCAAGGATTGAGTAAATTATTGAGTCTTAACCTTGATAGCAATATGTTGAGTACTGTATCGGAGGAAATATTTGAGGAGTTAACAAATTTGGAATATTTGTATCTCAGCAAGAATCAGATAACCCATTTGAATGTTGGTGGGTTCAAAGGTTTGAACAGACTAAAATGGCTCTATCTGGATGGCAATATGTTGTGTATATTACAAGATCACCTGTTTAAACAAGTGGTCAATTTGGAGATTTTAGATCTTAGCTACAATCTGATTACCATAATGGGTTCAAGATGTTTTCAAGGTTTGTATGAACTAAGAATTCTGGATCTGAATAACAACATGCTGAGAATACTACCAGAGGATCAGTTTCAGAATTTAACCAATTTGGAAAGTTTAAAACTTGGTTCCAATCAGATAACTGTATTGATTGCTGGATGCTTTCAAGGTTCGAGCAAGCTTAAAAGTTTGAGACTTGATGACAACATGTTGAATACCTTAGGAGAGTATATATTTCAGGAGTTGACTGCTTTGGAATACTTGTCTCTTAGTTCCAATCATTTATCCAGGTTGAGAGTTGGATGGTTTCACGGTTTGAGAAAGCTAAAAACTCTGTACCTTAATGGCAACATGTTGAGTACATTACCGAAGAATATATTTCAGAATTTGACCAGTTTGAGTAGTTTAGATATCAGTCATAATCAGATAGTGCAATTGGATCTGATATTATTAGAAGGATTAGAAAGACTCACATCTCTGTATTTGTTTAACACCATGCTGAAAGAAATCCATGTACCAATAGGTGTGTATCAGTACTGGGGAAATTTGACAGAGTTTTCTTTTTACTTTAATTTGCCATCTGCTAGGAATGGCTCTCTGGATTGGAACATTTTAATTGGATTAGACAGTCTGTCGTTCTTTGAATTTGGACTTAATGATGTAAGCTTGCTGTCAAAAGTGTTGAAAACAAAGACAAAGCTGGACGAGCTTCAGCTTACCCATATGCCTAACTTAGTTAGGTTAGCGTCAGGAGTATTTTCGGATTTAGACAATTTGAGGTCCCTCAATATCTCAAAGAATGGTTTGGTTGAATTGAGTAACGGAGTATTTGATGGCTTGAATAATTTAGTATACCTATATGCAGAGCATAATCGATTAAAAAGTTTGGATAATGATGTGTTTCAAGGTTTAGTATCATTATTTGAGCTAAGCCTTCGAAATAACCACTTAACTCAGTTACACTATGATATTTTCAAGCGTACAATCCGCCTTCTTATTATTGACTTATCCCACAACAGAATACAAGAAATATCAAGTAATAAGCTCCTACCTGGTCCAAGCCGGATGTTTCTCTATGATAATCCATTAACACTGATAACTCGTAATAGTTTTATTTCCCTTACAACAGGTTCATATGTGTCTGTTAGCAAACACGAGGTTTGTCAGTGTTATGTTCCCAATTACGTTGCTTGTTCAGCATTTGATGAAAGATCCCCATATCTTACTTGTTATCGATTGCTCTCTGATCAAGTCTTAGGTATTGCTATGTGGCTTATTGGTTTGAATGCTTTTGGTGGAAATCTCCTTGTTCTAGTCTGGCGAAACAAAGGGACCACAAGCAGTTCAGTTAATTCTTTATTGTTGAGTAATCTTGCAGTATCTGATTTTCTCATGGGTATCTATATGTTAATCATTGCATCTGCTGATATCTACTTTGATGAGAATTTTCCAATGCTGTCTGAAACCTGGAGATCTGGTATTACTTGCAGAATTGCTGGAGCGTTGTCAATAATCTCAAGTGAAGCCTCTGTGTTCTTTGTAACACTTATCAGCATTGATAGGTTTATATGCATGAGATTTCCATTTTCCACCAAAAAGATCACAAAAAAGTCAGCTTTAACATTGACGATGATGACATGGGTTGTTTCATTTGTATTAGGTATTGTTCCATCAGTCCTAACTGGAAGAAATTTTAAATTTTATGATAACTCACATGTGTGTATTGGCCTTCCACTCGCCTTGACTAAAAGGTACCCAATGGTATCTTCAGAAAATAAGAATAAGGATGGTTTGAACGTCATTTACCAAAATGAATTTGATGCTGAGATTGATGGTCTTTACTTTTCATCGGCAGTTTTCTTGGGTTTGAACTGTGTATGCTACCTAATTATACTTGCCTGTTATATTGAGATAGTAAGGACGGTAAGGAAGTCTTCAAAACGTGCTGGACGAACTCGTGAAATGAATGAACAGATACGACTTACCACAAAGGTAACAGCTATAGTTGCCACAGACTTTTGCTGTTGGTTTCCGATAATCGTTCTTGGAATATTGGTACAAACAAGGGTGATCCGTCTGCCCGCTTCTGTATATGCCTGGTGCGTGACCTTTGTGTTGCCTATTAATTCTGCTATTAACCCTTACCTGTACACGGCAGCTGAGGTCATTTCTACATGTAGAGAAAAACAGGCGCAGGCTGGGAAAACAACTCCTGTACAAATACCTCTTGGTTAATCTTGGTGCATTAGGAAAAAAAAACAGAAAAGAAAAGAAAAAAAATCAAACAAACAAACAAACACTATAATCAAAGACAGAATTATAAAGACTAGTTTGCGTTTGACGTCATCTGTCAATCAAACTCTGGCACTGTTTGGTTACGTACGAGTGTCTTGATGATTAAGATTCTGAACGCTACGATAACACAGCGTGCATAATGGTTAATTTTGCACCTTCAAACATACAAACACCACCTCAAAGGTTAGGTCTTAATACTAACGGAAACTTTCACACCATGTTAATATAATGCCGTTATTTTTCGACATTTTATCCGATCATGTCATTTCATAAGTTCAGGGCTGTCAACTTTTTGGAATGCTTGGCGTGAGACAGAGGCGCGCCGGGAATTGCCGACTTCAATGTTCATTTTGAACCATGATTATTTGAGCCACGTCGCTAGAGAATGTGAAAAGCGGGGGGGGGGTAGGAACAGCAAATTATTCAAGACGATGTGTGAGATTTTACTCACTTTCCAGTTTTTCCGTGAGATATACTACCTAGGATTATACTACCTTGGCGTGGGGCGTGAGAAAGTGACCCACGCCCAACGCGTGAGAGTTGACAGCCCTGTAAATTGATTGGGCTAACAGTATATGAGAGATCTTAGAAAAGTCTGTTCATGTGTGGCATTAGGATAAACATCATTTAGTAAGAATTGAAATATCATAAAATCTAGACTCGTACAAGTATGGTGCCAAGTGAGCTTTTCGGTAAATCCCATAATTCCTTGGGGTAAGACCCAAGTTGTCGCATTTGACGTCACCCAGACTTGAAATGCGCAATAACGATGTTCGCTAAACGATGTTTGCATCAGCGTGACGTGAAATGACGACATCTCGGGTCTAAACGGAAGGAATTCATGATGGGATTTACCGAAAAGGCTTATTGAGGTTGGGCCGCCTGCTTAGTTTAAATATGCCTAAACAAAACGATACTTTCTCCTTGTAAGAATGATAATCTTATATTTGAAAATATTTTGTTACTCCTTTATATAGTAAGCGTAACCGTAAAAATGAAATTCTTACATTAGAAAAAAATATTCAAAAATAGCGTAACGAGTAAGACTTAACGTTGCTTAATATTTCTTAAGCTTAAATGTAGAATGGTCAAAATGAGACGTTTGTGGGAATTTGCTGTTTGTAAATCCACTAGCTTCATCATGAGGTTATATTTTTAAGAGGTGAAAATCTTACACAAAAAAATGTTATCTAAATCGTTCCGTATCGGAGTCTGTTCTACAATCTTTTTTTAGTTGAGTTTGAGTTGAAATGTATAGAGTTTGATGGAAAAGAAGTAAATTATTATTATTATAATTATGAAATATTCTATGATGTTAAATGTTTCTGTATTAAAAGGTCTGAGATAATTGTTTTAATGACATAAACTCGTACCATGCTTCATTTATTTTCAGCACTGTGTAAACTAAATTCAATAACATCATCCAAAAAGCAGGCATCTTATACCCATCATTAAAAGCAATAATTCCAACGTCATTCCTACCATTAAAGGGTTAAAGGGATATTCACAGATTTTGTGGGGATGGTCCCTATTTTGTCTTTATGATGGGGTACATACCCAACAAGAAATACCAAATCATTCAATCATTTATTCATTCATTCAATTATCATTAATTAATTAATTAATTAATTATATTTATAATTAATTAATTAATTAATTAATAAATTAATTAATTAATTAATTAATTAATTAATTAATTTAATCATTCATTCATTCATTCATAAAAGGTTTATTCACTAATTTTCATCACCGTATAAAAACCGAATTGAAACATTTCACGTACAATTCCAACAACATAATAATAATCAAATAATAAATACGAGAAAATTGCGAAAAATATCAATTAATGAGCATTGACCAGTACATAGGCCCCATACTTGCATCCAAACCCAAATACACACCCAAGCACATTCCCCAACACACTCACCCCCACGCACCCCACCACCCATCCGCTGGGATAGGTCGTTTTCAACAGATTTACCACATTCGGCTTGCTATAAACATTGATTGCGGTGTTGACCTAATGAAAAAAAAGTGTTTTTATGAGGGAGTGTTAGCTATCGTTCGATATAAAAAAATATTCTGATTGGATGAAGGGAACACTTGAGGTTTTGACAAAAAAAAATTACAGATGCCTGTTTTCCACTAGATCTCACACACTTCTTACGATGCTATGCACTCAACCGTGTAGCATAAACATAGACTGTGTGGAGGCTAGACTCGCTGTGCTTGGAAATAAGTTCGGGTGTATCGAGGTGGAAACTGTGCGTAGATGTATTTATAAGAGAATCATTTTGTAGTCAAACCTCTTCATATGGACCAGGCTGGTGAGCAGCATGAGGAGGAGGTGTCCTGCGTATGGATTTTCCACCCGCTATTGAGGTTAGTGACTAGTGTTATTGGAGCACAGAATAATGGTCAATTTGGCACATTCTGTTTGAGACCCACTACATTCACAAGGCGTGTACTCAGCCGTGAAAAAAAGGTAATTGTTTCCAACATGGTGTCATTGTAATTGGGGAATTAGTAGCTATCCATTGATATGCAACACGATATGAACATGTCACAAATATTCTGAGATACAATTGTGGTAAACATTTTTAAACAACATTTTAATGTTTTGCACCAAGTTTTGTGGAGTACCGTATAATTACGCCTTATAATAATCACATTACAATAATTTGTGTGACGTGTTATGTACCTTCAGTAGTGTTATAGGTACCCGGTGAGCCCCTATTGTGGCTCCATCTGGGTGGCTCCAGTGACGTCATATCTATTTTTAGTTTGATGACGTCTTGGCGGGGATTCCCCGGATCTATATTTAGCGATGACATCATGGTGGGGATTCCCCCGTGATCTTACGTGGGGGAATCCCTAATTCTATGCTTAGCACATTGTTTCTAGAAGTTATGATTCCCCGCTGTTTGTTTTGTGTAGAATTCCTTATGTCTATATTTAGCATCATCGTGGGGAAATTCCTTGTAACCTATTAGTTGTTACGCGACGTTCTTGTTGGAATCGTTTATTGATATTATTACGTGAGGGGACCTATGTGGGCATTGTACTTGCGTTTATGGGCCTAACTTCTATTATTAATGTATTGATCAACACTGAACACAAATAATGACACAAACAAATGAGTATTTTTTCTTCTTCTTCTTTCCTTCAACATGTTTAATATTTACAATAACCATGATAACACAACATTTTGTAATATATATTTATAAAATACAATACAATATTAGTATACATTGTTTCAAACTTGACATCAAATTGATTATTCAAGAACTTGGGATAAATATAAGTGAAAGTTCACGGCTGTCTTTTAGTTACGCAATCAATGGATTTGATGTAATTTTCATGTGAACATGTAAGCAATGAAATGCGTGGTTACGTCGTGCAAATTTTCATGTATTAATGTAAATACTGGGAAAAATCGTGAAATGCGTCATTGCGTCGTGGAATGCGTCAAATGCGTCGTGCAATGCGTCGTGGAATACGTCATTGCGTCATATAATGCGTCAAATGCGTCATTGCGTCAGATGTGTTATCAAATGCGCCATTACAACGCCTATGTGTTTATGTTATGCATTCTTAAACACTTGAGAACGTTCCTGCAATCTCATTGGTTCTTACCCGTGTGATATGACACGATATCACACGGGTCGGCGCGTGTACATCAACGCGATACCCGTGCTCGCTATTTGAACCAATCGGAGGCGTATAGCAACAACGGGACTGATCGATTTTAAGCCCCAGGTAGTTCGAATAAAAGGAATGTGGGAGCCTTATGCTTTTTATTTTGTACATGAATATTGAAAATTATTTTTATATATCGTTACGAATTCGGCAGACGGCCGAATCCGGATTCGGCTTTTGGTAAATTCATTTTTGGCATACATTACTTTTGAATTAGAGAACAGGGGATCAATGCTTTACCTATAGAGGGCAGCATATCGATTTTTTAACGGTTGTCGTCTTTGACCGTACTGCGAGTCACCGTTAGCTAACCCTGTATGCCGCCCTCTTTTGAATACTTACTATGCTGTTATCATCTGATCTCCGTTAAAAAATTGAGTATAATATTGCGTAATGACAGTGGCGGACATGTTTTTTTAACCTGTCCGCTTCGAAGCATCAAAAAACACATCTTTAACTAGTTGCGGCAGAAAATTTCGTCTCATTTTTACATCATAAGACCACCGATTCCTGGTGATTTGGCATGGGTGATAAGGCTCCAGAAACGAGATCGAGCTCCAAGCAAAAACATAGATCAAGCTCCAAACCATCAATGCCTACAATCCAAGATGGCGCCCGTGCCAGTGAACCTACCGCTGACACGCCACAAAGTAAGTTGGCAACTCAGATCAAAGATTTACTATTATCTGACACCGGCATTATTAATAGTATTGCCGATACTCTGGCTGAAATCATCATAAGCTCACCCCCTATGCTGAATACTCTTACTGAAAATCTCAAGGAGTCCCTTCAAGATGACTTGAAAGAGGAGGTAAAGCAGGATGTATATACATCGGTATCCGTTGACATTCACAATCAAGACGAGAAACTTAAAAACCTCAAGAAACAGGTAGGGCAGTACACTAAGAAGATAGAAAGCCTTGAAACTTCTCTGGATGATCTTGAACAGTATTCCAGACGCAATTGTCTGCTAATTCATGGACTCGCTGAGAAATCAGAAGAATCCACAGATCAAATTGCCATCAACACCGTTGAAGAATTCACTGGTATCACAATCACTGAACGGGACATTGATCGTACACACAGACTTGGCCCCAAACGGTCTGATAACTCAGAAGATGAAAATGACTCTCGGCCTAGATCCCGTCCCATCATCTTAAAACTTACCAGCTACAACGTCAGGCATCAAATATTCAAAAACAAAAGAAAACTAAAGTCCACCGGCATTGTCATCACAGAAAATCTCACAGCTAAACGCGTCACACTATTAAGAGCTACCAAAGCCCATGATGAAGTCAAATCCGCTTGGACAACTGACGGCAGAATACACTGCATTACTACTGACAACAAACGGGTCAACATTAATTCTCTGAGTGACTTAGAAAAATTGTAATAATGTGAACTTCTGCTTTTAGCACCGGTTTGCTATTTATGATTTACCACATCTGGTAAATGGACTTTTTTCGCTTTAATATAATAATACTTGTGTTAAAGAAAATGGCTCTTGTAAGTACTGTAGATGTTCTTGTTTGATAATATTGCACTATAAAGTTGTTTATATCTGATACTGTTACCATGATACCATGTAGTATGTGCTTTTTGCACTCTTGATCGGCTTGGTTCCCTTTTTTATGTCATGACTTCATTGATTGTATCTCTTGACAATGGTATTTGTACCATTCATAGTTCATTGACTGTGCTTTTTGCACTTTTGATCATTTGATGCAACCTCTTCAGCTCATCGTTTGTTCAGTTGCATTGTCCCTAATCATACTACATGATATCATACCCTCCGTGATTTATACACTTGGTAATCGATTGTATCACCTAATCGATACTATAGTCTCATCACTGTCTACTCAGATTGAATGTTTCAATATACTTTTATCCTAAAACTTGCTCCTGTTAGTTGTCTATTACATTGCTTATATTTTTGCTTCATTGACAACACAATATCCATGATCAGTGGCAACAAATACAGTGTAAGTAATTTGCAGTGAAATCCTTTCTCATAACTTATTGTTTATTTACTTGTACAATGTTTCTGCTGTTTGCTCACAATTATCTTGTTATGATCGTCAATATTTATTTATACCTGCCATAGTATCCATTACCTAATGTATTGCTGTATATTGAAATGTGAGAGGTATTCATTCACGAGTAAACATTTTCTAATGCATTTAGCTGTGTTTTGTTTTTATATGATTTATCCTAATTCCCTAAAGTTGGTGCTGATGTATTTGTTGACAAATAAAGGCATATATCTCATTCACAGGATGTTTTGAGGTTATATGGAACCCAACTCCTTCCTCCATCCCATTTGTCCTACTCATCACCCAATTGTCTTGTCATATTTGTTGTAGGCACATTTACTTCAGTAATTAGATAAGTAAATTCTTATAATCAGAATGTAAAATCATTTACCTGAGCATCTTGCCTGATCATTGCTCTATGATTCCCTGATGCTTTTGTTTAGAGTATTATTGGGTTACTTTATCTTACTTTGTGATAACATGATTATTATAAAATAACTTAGTGTATTTCTTATTTTATTGTGATATGTTATTATGATATGTTATTACATTCTTCCTACATCAACATATGATAGTTTTATTTGACGACCAAAAATTGCACTTTCTCAAACACAGGTGTACTTCTCATCACTCAAATATCCTTCACATACATGATATATGTTGTAGGCGCGTTTACTTTAAGTAATGTAAAATCAATGTATGATGCTCATTATCTTGCCTATATAATATCTTGACCATGTCAGAATTTAGTTTTCGCTCTGTACACGTGCTATAACTGAAATATGTTATCTGACTAAAATTCCATCCTTTTAGTCCTCTACCCTTCCAGTATCTTGTTTTATTGCTCGTATTGGCCTTCTTTCATTTTAGCACTTCTGACCTGGTCAAGTATTCCAATACCTGCCATAGTATCCATTACCTAATGTATAGCTGTATATTGAAATGTGAGAGGTATTCATTCACGAGTGAACATTTTCTAATGCATTTAGCTGTGTTTGTTTTATATGAGTTATCCTAATTCCCCTAACGTTGGTGCTGATGTATTTGTTGACAAATAAAGGCATATATCTCAATCACAGGATGTTTTGAGGTTATATGGAACCCAACCCGGGAACCCAACTCCCTTCCTCCATCCCATTTGTCCTACTTATCACCCAATTATCTTGTCATATTTGTTGTAGGCACATTTACTTCAGTAATTATATAAGTAACTTCTTATAATCAGAATGTAAAATCATTTACCTGAGCATCTTGCCTGATCATTGCTCTATGATTCTCTCATGCTTTTGTTTAGAGAATTATTGGGTTACTTTATCTTACTTTGTAACTTACTTTATTACTGTTCTAGCTGCATTTTCTTGAGTAATTGACTGATCGCATGTAAAATCAATGCATGATGGTCATATTTTTTGCCCGATCTCTATACTCTATGACTCTCTCATGACCATGTTTAGAGTATTTTGGTTATTTTGTCTTGCATTAATGCTTATGATGGTTATTGTACTATATTCTCTATGCATTATTGTTCTACGCTTATACTGTTGGCTTATAATAATCATCTCACCAATGCATGTTTTATATTAACTAGAAACTTGATCTTGATTGCTCATCCCATTCTCACATGCTGTTTGTGCTACCAATATTGTAAACTCAGTTCATGATGCTCATGTCTTGACTGATCTTGCTATATTTCTCTAATTGCTCATGCACTGAGTATACTGTTAGTTTTTCATTTCTGATATATTGTTTACAATCCAAATAATATGCATGTATCCATGATGTACTTTCCTACTGTGTTTATTGACTTCAGCAATTATCATCAATCTGAATTTAAATGTTACCGTATTCAAAGTTTCTATTGTGTATGCTTTTTGACTGAACACATAATTGGTTGCTTTTATTGATTCTTATGCTAGCGTTCAATATGCTTTGGTCGTAATCCACTTTGCCAACATGTAGCTATGTTTGTCAACTAGCATAATACTCTCTAATTGCCGTACTTTGTATCATTTTAATACTTTTCTTTTAGCTCATATTGTGTTAGTGTACCAGGGCATAATCACCAGTCATGTATTCTGCATGTATTCATGTTTCGCGCGTGTAATCCCTTCTGTCCACCCATGCGCCAATTATATTATATAGCTGTGAATTGCTTTGCGATTGCCTTGATAACTAAGCACGATATGGGCCTAATTGACTTTTCTGTTTCCCCATAAATGATTTTTTGCTCTGCTTCGCTTGGATTTAGTATCCCTTTTGGTATTTTCCTATATCATTTAAGCTTATTTGTAAGTGTATTTTCTAAGTGTATTTATATGTTCCCCCATGCTGTGTTCCCATTGTTGTAAACATTTTTCAGGATCTAAGGACAACTCCACCAACTGTGCCATCTGTGGTAACCAATCAATTCACGATCATTGTTTAAAAATCCTTGATGAGAATCACACTCTCATCTCCAAACCCTGGTACTGTAAATACTGTATTGGATCGATTTTACCCTTTAATCATATCATTGACGATGCAGAATTTTTGCATGAAATTAATCAGCTAAATCATGATCATACTGTTTCCTTTACATATCTTCAAAAACTTAACATAAATCCCTTTGATCTAAACGACAATAATGATAAAGATGACGAACTAAATAAAAATTATGAAGTTAATAATAATAACGATAAATGTAACTATTACTGTAGTGACACATTTAATGAACGCACTAAACATCTTAATAACTCTAATCTAAGTTTAATTCACTTCAATTCCCGCAGTTTAAATAAAAACCTTGATAATATCACTGATTATTTAAAAACACTTAATCATAAATTCCCACTTATCGCATTCAGTGAGTCCTGGCTCAATGATAACAATGCCCTACCGCCTCTTATCAACATTGATGGTTATAATATTGCTCATTTCAACAGAGTTGGGAAAAGAGGAGGTGGGGTAGGGTTGTACATATCTGACGATCTCAACTTTAAGGTTCGTGATGATCTAAATCTAATCCCCAGTCAAGATTACGAGTCAATTTTCATTGAAATCGAAAGTGAGACTAAAAATACCATAATTGGAGTCATTTATAGACCTCCTGACAGATGTGCTCAATCCTTCATCACTAATTTGTCTACTACCATCAACTTGATCAATAGAGAACACCTCCCAACCTTCATTTGTGGTGATTTCAACCTTGATTTACTAAATACATCCACTCACTCAGTTTCAAATGATTTCCTCAACACACTGTATGCCTCCTCTTTTTTATCCACTAATCGATAAACCAACCCGTGTAACCACTAAGAAATCATCTCTAATCGATAATATCTTTTGTAATATTTTGAATCATAAAATAACTCCTGGTATCCTATTTAGCGACGTCACTGATCACTTTCCTGTATTCCAAATAATAAATAACGATAAAAATAATGTACCTAATTCTAAAGTCAATCGCTACTATACTAAAAGAAATATAACTAAGACCACAATAACATCTTTCACGTCTGAACTAAATCAAACCAATTGGGACGAAGTCCTAAATAACCAATCTACTGATCAATCCTATAACGTCTTCATAGATAAATTTACTAATATATATGATAAACACTTCCCCAAAGTTAAGAAAAAAAAAAATCAAAAAGCGCCAGCAATGTAAACCCTGGATCACTGCGGGAATTATCAAATCCATTAAAACTAGGAATAAACTCTACAAGTCGTTCATTAAATACCCTAATGAAATAAATAAAACTAAATACGTCAAATATAGAAACAAATTAACTCATCTGATTAAGATTTCCTGTAAGAATTATTATTCAAATAAATTTAACACTTATAAATATAATATCAAAAATACATGGCAAACAATAAATAACGTTCTTGGCAAAACAACTAAATTGAAAAACCCCTCCTATTTTTTTGATGGTACCTCAAAATCTCCGACCCCAGTAACATTTCCACAAAGTTTAATTCTTTTTTTTGCTGAAATAGGTCCTAAACTTGCTTCAAACATTCATTCTCCCTCTTCCTTCTCTGATTTCCTTAAGGACCCACACACTAACTCCATCTTCCTCAATCCCACCCACGAAAGGGAAATCCTAGACATTGTCAAGAAGTTTAAGAATGGCAAGAGTTCCGGCTACGATGACATCAGCCCTACCATTGTTAAACATATCATTCCCCTTATCTCCAAACCCCTAGCCCACATTTTCAACCAATCCCTTTCCACAGGTGTCTTCCCTTCAGACCTCAAGATTGCGAAAGTCATCCCTGTCTTCAAAAAAGACGACCCCCACACCTTCTCTAATTATCGTCCCATTTCTCTTCTACCATGCTTTTCCAAGATCCTTGAACGCATCATTTACAATAGGATTGATAAATTTCTCTCTCACTTTCATATTCTTCACAACAATCAATATGGCTTTCGCAAACAGCATTCCACTGATCTTGCTCTTCTAGATATCTACAACAATATTTCCTCCTCTCTTGCTCTTAATCATCACACTATTGGCATATTCCTCGACCTCTCCAAAGCCTTTGATACCATCAATCACAACATTCTTCTTACCAAACTCCAACACTATGGTATTCGTGGAACAGCCCTTAATCTTCTCTCTAGCTATCTGTGTAACAGATATCAATTCACTTCCTTTGACTCACATTTCTCTGATCTTCTTCCAGTCTCTTGTGGTATTCCTCAAGGCTCTATCCTGGGTCCCTTGCTCTTCCTTCTTTATGTTAATGATATCCCCACTTCGTCCAAAATCCTCTCTTTTGTCCTTTTCGCCGATGATACGAACATCTTCTTATCTCACCCAAACCTTAACACTCTCATAAACACATTCAACGTAGAATTAGTCAATGTCTCAAACTGGTTCAAATCCAACAAACTATCCCTAAATGTCAGCAAAACTAACTACATCCATTTCACCAAACAAAAACGAAAGCAAAAGCACGCCACTCCACCAACACACATTATGATAGACAACGTTGCAATTCATCCTGTAGATAACACACAATTTCTAGGTGTAATAATTGACAAAAATCTTTCCTGGAAAGACCACATCCACAAAATTACAAATCAAATTTCTAGGAACATCGGGATTCTTAGAAAACTTCGTCACATTTTACCCACACATATACTATTCTCACTCTACAACACCTTAATCCTGCCTTACATATCCTACAGCAACATAGCATGGGCGATATCTGACAACACCCTTGACCTTAACCACTGTCCATGGACTTCTCCTAATTCTACAAAATTGGACAAACTATTTAAACTCCACAAAAGAGCAATCCGTATCATTAACAACTCTGGTTACCTATCCCACACAAAGCAAATTTTCCATAATTTTAAAACACTAAATATCTTTGACATAAATAAATTACAAACAGGTCTCTTTATGTACCGCTATGAGAACAAAACCCTTCCAAAATCATTCTCCAACTTTCTTTTAAAACACAGTGACATTCACAACTACAACACTAGACATGCTGAGCATTTTACTACAGTTAAACACACATCTAATTTAATCAAATACTCGATTAAAGTATCTGGACCTAAAACCTGGAATGGATTAAACAAAGATATAATAAACTCAAAGAATATATTAAGCTTCAAAACTAGCTTGAAGGACCGCCTGATTAAAAAGTACTTATCTAAATAAAATAAACCTATTATATAATTTTAAAGGATCATATATCATTTTCTTTCATCTTATAAATAGTTCAATATGTTTTAACAAATACTGCCGTCAAATCCTGATGTTGGTTTTGGCTATAGGCCTCGGTACCGTGCACGTGCGCTTATTTTAAATAGGCCTATTTGAAATCGATCCACTACATTGTCAACTTTTTTGGTTTTTGACTGGTACTGCATTGTATTATCCCTGTCCTGATTGATCCTTTCCCGCCCTGCCCTGTCTCGTCTTGTCCTGTCTTGTACTGTTCTGTCTTGTCATGTTCACCCCCTCCCTATTCTAATATTTCACTTTCAAATTTGCTAAGGTGGGACCAGCCTTAAAGCCCGTTGGGCTTATTTGGCCTCTCCTTCACATGTTTTTTTTTTCACCCTTTCATATTATTCTCTTTCGTTTTCAAAATCTACTGAGTTACTGGTACTTTAATTAACTTTTTGTACAAATTAAATTTGTATCATTAATTGAATTGCTATTTAATCATAATCTTGCTGTGTAAATATTTTTATATAAATTTGTCCTACTATATATAATTTCGGAAATTGCGATTGTGATTTGTAATATAACCATTTAATTCTGTATTATCCTTCAGATACATTTCATTATGTTACCAACTTAATTAAATTTGTTTTTGTTATTGATGCTTAAATTTTGTATATAATACATATTATATATATATATATATATGATTTTGGAAATATTGTTATCTATATATATGTGAAATCATGTGTGAATAAATTGAATGAATGAATGAATATGCTGCCCTCTATTATGTATAGCATTGATCCCTTGTTCTCAAATTCAAAAGTAATAAATGCGTAAAATGAATTTACCAAAAGCCGAATCCGGATTCGGCCGTCTGCCGAATTCATAACGATATATACCCTTGGAACGTTACTAATATACTTACAGATTTCAGCCCCAAGTTATTTCTCTAAAATTCAATTTGATATCTTAACAACATACGGTCATCTTAATGAAAACAAAGTGGCTAAAAACACAAATCCATTTTTCTCAGGACTTTCTGTTGACTTCTGAAAATCTAGTTTTTTGCTTCTGTTTTGTTTTCTGATGCACCAACATTAGCCGAGTGGTATTTGTACAGGAGGTGGGATCTCCCGTTTCTCTCTACATTTAGAAATGACCTCAGCTGTAGTGTACAGATAAGGGTTAATAGCAGAATTAATTGGCAACACAAATGTCACACACCAGGCATATACAGAAGCGGGCAGATTGATCAACCTTGTTTGTACCAATATTCCAAGAATGATTATCGGAAACCAACAGCAAAAGTCTGTGGCAACTATAGCTGTTACCTTCGTGGTAAGTCGAATCTGTTCATTCATTTCACGAGATCGTCCTGTACGTTTTGAGGACTTCTTAACCGTCCTTACTATCTCAATATAACAGGCAAGTATAATTAGGTAACATACACAGTTCAAACCCAAGAAAACTGCCGATGAAAAGTAAAGCCCATCAATCACATCATCAAGATCGTTTCTGGAAACAGGTGTTCCCACCATGCCAGACCCACCAGAAATGGGAGAAAACTCAATGGTGTACTTTTTAACCAAAGCAAGTGGAAGGCCAATACACACATGCGAGTTATCATAAAATTTAAAATTTCTTCCAGTTAGGACTGATGGAACAATACCTAGTACAAATGAAACAATCCATGTCATTATCGTCAATGTTAAAGCTGATGTTTTTGTAATCTTCTTGCTGGAAAATGGAAATCTGATGCATATAAACCTGTCAATGCTGATAAGTGTTACAAAGAATACAGAAGCTTCACTGGAGATTATTGACAAAGCTCCAGTAATTCTGCAAGTAATACCAGATCTCCAGGTTTCAGACAGCATTGGAAAATTCTGCGCAAAGTAGATATCAGCAGATGCAATGATTAACATATAGATACCCATAAGAAAATCAGACATGGCAAGATTGCTCAACAATAAAGAATTAACTGAACTTCTTGTGGTCCTTTTGTTTCGCCAGATTAAAACAAAGATATTTCCTCCAAAAGCATTCAACCCAATAAGCCACATAGCAACAACTAGGACTTGATCAGAAAGTAATCGATCACATGTAAGATATGGGGATCTTTCATCAAATGCTGAACAGGTAACGTGACTGGGAACATAACACTGACAAACCTCCTGTTGGCTAACCGACACATATGAACTCCTTACAAGAGAAGAAAAACTATTATGTGTAATCAATGTTAATGGATTATTACCGAAATAAACCAATATTTGACCAGGTAGGAGCTTATCACTTGATATTTCTTGTATTCTGTTAAGGGACAAACCGATGATGCGAAGGTTGCGTGTACGCCTGAAAATGTCAAAGTTTAACTGCGTTAACTGATTATTTCGAAGGTGTAGCTCATATAATGATACTAAACCTTGAAACACATTATTATCCAAACTTTCTAATCGATTATGCTCTGCATATAGGAATACTAGACTATTCAAGCCATCAAAGACTCCGTTAGTCAATTCTACCAAACCATTGTTTGAGATATTAAGAGTGAACAAATTGTCGAAATCCGAAAATGTTTCTGACTCTAACCTAACTAAGTTAGGCATATGGGTAAGTTGAAGTTCGACCAGCTTTGTCTTTGTTTTCAATACTTTTGACAGCAAACTTACATCATCAAGTCCAAATTCAAAGGATGACAGACTGTCTAATCCATTTAAAATGTTCCAATCTAGAGAACCATTTCCAGCAGATGGCAAATTAAAATAAAAAGAAACCTCTGTCAAATTTCCCCAGTACTGATACACACCTATTGGTACATGAATTTCTTTCAGCATGGTGTTAAACAAATACAGTGATGTGAGTCTTTCTAATCCTTTTAATAATATCAGATCCAATTGTACTATTTGATTGTGACTGATATCTAAACTTTTCAAGCTGGACAAATTCTGAAATATATCATTCGGTAATGTACTTAAATGATTGGAACTGAGAGACAAATATTCCAAAGAAGTCAAATCCTGAAATATATACTCTCCTAAGGTATTCAACATGTTGCCATCAAGTCTCAAACTTATAAGTTTACTCGGACCCTGAAAGCATCCTGCAATAAATACAGTTATCTGATTGGAACCAAGTATTAAACTTTCTAAATTAGTTAAATTCTGAAACTGATCCTCTGGTAATATACTCAACATGTTGTTATTAAGGTCCAGATATCTTAGTTCATATAAACCTTGAAAACATCCTGAACCCATTTTAGAAATCTGATTGTAGCTAAGATCTAAACGCTCCATATTGGCCACTTGCTTAAACAGATCATCCTGTAATATACTCAACATGTTGTCATCCATACGGAGCAATATAAGATTGTTCAAACCTTTGAATCCATCAACATTAAAATGGGTTATCTGATTCTTGCTGAGATACAAATATCCCAAATTTGTTAAATCCTTAAATATATCGTCCGATAATGTACTCAACATATTGCTATCAAGGTACAGAACTATTAATTTACTCAAACCTTTAAACACACCTACATTCAATTGGGTTATCTGATTATTCCTGAGATTCAAGGCTTTCAGATTTGTCAAATCCTCAAATATTTCCTCCGATAAAGTTTTCAACATATTGTAATCAAGGTTCAGACTCAATAATTTATTCAATCCTTGAAACCTACCTTTATTCAATTGGGTTATCCGATTCCAAGTGAGGTACAAATCTTCCAAATTGGTCAAACCCTGAAATATGCCCACTGATAGGGTAGCCAGCATATTTCCACTTAGATTAAGACGTGTTAGTTTTTTAAAACCTTGGGACAAGTCTACGTTCAAGTTGCTTATTTCATTTTGACCGAGGTCAAAGTATTCTAAATTGACGAAATTCTGAAATATATCCTCTGGTAAAGTATCTAACATATTGCCATTAAGATACAGCGTTGTTACCCTACTCAAACCTTGACACTCTCCTATATCCAATTTGGCTATACGATTTTGACTGAGCTCCAAAGTGTCCAGATTGTTTATAAATTGACATATTCCCTCTGGTAAACCTGCTAATTTATTGTCATTGAGTCTCAACCTGCTTAACATACTCAACCCTTGAAACGATCTCGCATATAATGTGGTTATCTTATTAAAACTGAGGTCCAAATTTTCCAATCCGGTTAAATTCTGAAATACACCCACTGGTATTGTACTCAGCAAATTATTATTGAGAGCTAATGTTTGAAGGATCTGCAAGCCCTGAAAAATTCCGACCTCTAATGCGACTATTTGATTGTTAAAAAGATGCAGTTCTTTTAAATAGATCAATTCCTGAAATAATCTTACTCGTAGCAAACTTATTTCATTATATGAAATATGCAAAACAGCTAACGTTTTTAAATCCATGAACAATTTGACATGCATCGTGACAAAGTTATTGTCATTAAGGGAGGTGTAATGAGCGTGGACCTGGTTTGGATGCAGAGGGAGTGTGCCTGTAACAGACACAGCCACCAGAAAAGGACCAGCTCAGGTCGCGCGCCAAATAAGTTTGCAGTCCAGAAATTTCATTTTTTTCTCAGCCTTGCAAAAAATAGGCAGAGGTGGGAATCGAACCCGGGACCTCGGTGTTGTAAAACCTACTGCGTTACCACTGAGCCAACTGACAATCAGCTATGAGAAGTTTGATAGTAATCCTTGATATTGCTGAATAGAATAAATCAATACTGATAGGTCTATTTATCTAATGTACGATGTTATTCAAATTGGCCTATAAACTAGGAATATAATGTGAAATGACTATCAATCGATCAATCAATCAAGTTGTCAAGTTATCAACAATCAATAATAAACCGACGTAGGCCTATCATGGAATATTACTAACTAGGCCTACTAATAGGGATGACCAATGAACCATCAACTTGATTAGAACACTCCCATAGACATGCAGGGAGCTCAACTGTGCACTGCTTGCACAGACATTTCTAAATTGAGCTCATTCTTTTATTTTTCATAATTTTTCTGTAAAAATTGGAGATGTTAATGCCAATTATGTTTTGTAACTATCCTGCAAATTACAGCATCATAACTTATTTGGTTTTTCTGTAAGTGTGAGTCAAAATTGGTCAATCGCCACAGTGCGCTTAATTGCCAGTGGCCCAGTGCAGCACTGCTCAGAATGGCACAAAATATTCAGATGAAAAAGATCAGGTGAACACTTTGACCTACTGAGCTGTAATTTGGCAGAGTTGTTGTTATTACCTCTATCATACCCTCTGTAAAAAGGAAAAAAAAACGGACAAGTAGATCTCGAGTTAAAAATTAAATCACCAGCTTCCCTTTGGAATTTCCAAACACCTTTCGAATCATGTTAAATAGACACCTTTCTGAACATAAATGTGAAGTTTCATGCTCATTTGTTGTATTATTCACCTGATCTCAACCCTAAACATTTTCTTATATTTATACCATCTGCACTGACTTGCTGCTATACACGCACAGGAGCTGTACTTTTAAAATACGCGCCTAATCAATAATGAGTCTTTCACTCCATTGTTAAAGTACTGTGCTCTCTGTAGCATATGGGGTGACCAGGCCCTGGATGTGATGGTTTTGTAGCACATGACAGTATTCATTCAAGCCTATCAAGGTCTGTTATTAGCCACTTGCTGAATGGCTGGGCATTATCAGCTATCAAAGAGATACCTTATGCTGCTGCCAATCACAATAGAGGTTAAACATTTTGTTAAAACCCCAGAAGTGATATCAGGATAAAGCTGTGCATGTTGGTACTTGATTGTTTGGATTCCTATGTTGAAAATCCCTTGTAGTACATTAGTATTTTTCTTATGTGTAGTGTATATTGTTGTGGAAAAAAGTTCACCTGGACTTTTGATTTTGTGCCACTTTGGCCATTATGGATGATTTTTGGCAAATGTTTTCTAAAAGCATGATTTCAGTGCCTCGGTTTGAAGAAATACTTAATGCTATTGACTAGTAAAGTGCCATTTCATAAGAAACCCTTTGATACTTTCACAATATGCTTGTTTCATGTTTGCATATATATTAAAATAAAGAAATATAAAAAGGTAAATATATGCTTATACCAATTTTGCTCACATTGCTATATTTAGACTTTGTCAATTTATTTCGTTCCAATGACCGGTCAGAATGGGAAACTTTGAAAATTCATAATTCGAAAAGTTTTTGACCGATTTTGACCATTTAACCACCAAAATACTTCTGTTGATGAGTTCTTTCCAGAAAACAATCTTTTGTAGCAAAAGGGGCAACATGAAATTATGATGGTCATCCCTACTACTAACTAATATACCAAATAAATAAAATAAATAAATAAGTCAGTAAATAAATAAATAGGCATAGGCCTAAATAAATAAATAAATACATAATGCAGAATGCAGTTAGTATTTTAGTTGCAAAATTCCAAACATTCTATTCACACATTCTATTATAATTTTCTGCTATACACGCAAAGGACCTGTGCCTTTAATATGTCCGCGCCTAATCAATAATGAGTCTTTCACCATGCTCACACACCATGTTAAACTATTGTATCCCTGCAGGTATTATGTAGGCCTACTGACCAAGTCCTAACACCTCAATGAAATGGATGCTATAACGTACCCAATCAAGCGAACATATCAAGGTCATATCAGGGCGTTATACAAAGAATGGTCAAAGGTCAACGTTTCCAAAGAAGTATAGTAATAGATGTAGACACAAGCTTTCGTGCGGGAAACATAAACACATAGTCGTCAGTCGTGTGGTTTTTATGAGATTTGATACGGCGCTGAAGTCTATTGGCTGTCCCAAAATCAGTACCAGACCCGGTTTCCAGACGGCAATGTGTGTGTTGTTACAATGAATGCAAACTCATTTTATCAATGAGTGAACCACATAGAGAAATACGACATCTATCGTGAGCCAATCTGCATTCTGTTGCCTGCAAAAGCCGACGATCAGGTAAAAATTCTAAAAGCAGCGTGACTAGATATTTGCGTTAATTTCATGATACGTGTAAAACGCATTGAAAACGCCAAATTGCAGTCATAAAATATATAATATTAGTAAATCACCCAATCGAATGTTAACGTAGGTATGTGGAAAAGAACTGCAATAACAATAACAAACTATGTGCCCAAAGAGTTGTCTTTGGCATGTCGCTTTTTGAAATATCGCCAAAATATGAAATTTTGGAAAAACGCCACAAAATGTAAAACAAACAAGAACATTCAAAAATAAATATATATTAGCACAGGGCGGCCCAGTCACTACCTGCCGCTGTGATTTGGGGTAACTCATTGCTTCCCCTCTCCAGATACCGGAACTTCAAGGTCGCTCATACCCCAGCCCTTAAGCAACAGTTCTCTCAAATTTGGCAATCCCACAAAAGAGTCTACATGGAGTACTCTCAAAGTATTGCTTTTTAAATTCAGTGAATGTAATCTTTCCATACCTTGAAAACTTTTGCCATTTATTCCCACTAAATGATTGTGTGATAGATCTAAAAGAATTACATCAATTGGATAAATAATAAAACCTCTATAGTTCTGGGATACATCGCGGTCATTGCATTGATATATCACTTCTCTGGGACCAAGTATTGTATCACAATTGCTTCCAAACTTAATTCTACACTCATTACCTTCATAAGACCTGCACGTCAGTTTTATATTGTACCCTTTTACATTGTTACAGATAGAACCTTGACTTACATCAACCTCTTTGGTATCTTGATCAACTTCTGGACATTGTTGCAATGTACTTGTTGCTGGTATCTCATGAATGAACAGACTTTCAACACCTTGCAGATATAATTGTACATGTTTTTGAATTATAATAGACCTACACTGATCATACAAGTCATTAAAAACTATATACCTATTAGTGCAATAATTAAGGTTCCCAATGCGTTCAATGTACAGAAACGACTGTTCAAGATAAGTATCTAGTGTTCCATGTATCTGCAGTTGAATGCGAGTTCCTTGAGGTGCCGTTACTTTAAGACTGCATAGGTGATCAGGGCATCCTCTGAAGAGAGTCACATCTTCACTGATGTTAACAAAGCATGGGTTGGTGACATTGTCAGAGGCTTCCCACAGTGGTTTTACCAGTAGCTGAGCTGATACTGTAAGTATATTTACAACTGCATTGTTATTTATTGAAATGGCGGCGATGATGACGCACAACTTTGGAATCAGATGCAAAGTGGCTGAAATAGCCATTGTTTTTACGATGTGAAATGATTCAAGTCTCTTTAATCGCAATGGTTTGCTACAGCTACAGTCACTCTATAACCCATTTGACTACTTCGAGACAGTGACGTCAGTGTCAATATGTGCTCCAGTGGGCATAGTACGAAATCGCGCGAGTTGATTCACTCATAGAAATGGGGTATATTGCGATCAAAGGCGGTACACACGTACATACGCGAAGCATCTGTGTGTAATGATGGTCTACATGAGGCTTACATGTCTGAAGAAGTGCTCAAGTTGATTCCACTAGTTCAGGTCCTTGTGTGGGTGCGACAGAAATGGGAGGTCCACAAAGTCCAATTTGTCTCAAGTGTCCAAAAGAATGTCAATATACTAATATATTAATTCCAATATACTAATATATTTATTTGTCATTCTTGAAGCTAATATCTTTGCAGTTTTGACTCATTATATAAAATCATCAATCCATGGGTTTCACTAAAGGGTGCAAATGGTAAACCTGTATTGTAAATCCAATGTCATGAAAGAGCAAATGTGACAAGTTTTATTCACTAATTAAATTGAGAATGACTTTTTAGGATCTTTGCTGATTGTCAAATCATTGATATTTTTACTGCACGTAGATATTCAAATACATAAACCTCCAACCAACTTGTTTACCACAATCACATTCCCGACATATCACAATCGTCTGCTCAGATCAAAATCTTCGATATTCGTAGTTTTCTCGCTCTTGGGTATTAACTACGTGAATGTTGCCATGGAAACTCAATTATGTCATACAGAATTACAGCAGTCAGGAAATTATTTCAAAAAGAAAAAATAAGACATGACCATGTTTCAAATTGTGTGTCGTTTGCTGCTGAAGCTCACTAATATATAATTCGAGAGATAAAGGCTCGATCCAACTACTCCTTATTTCAGAAAAACATAGCACCTATTTTGTGGGATTTAAAAATATTATCCTGTTTTGCCAAGTGAATCATAGCTAAATCGTAATCCTTTAGCTAGTTCTAACTGGCAATAAAGGTCAAATTTTAATATGTTTGCAATCTGAGGGAAAATATGCTCAAAACACGCATTTGTGCATGTTTTCTTACAATTGTAGTCACAAATTCTAAGACTTGGCACAAGTCTAAGGAATTAAAATCTTGAGTGTAGGTGAAGAGTTAGCTCATAATTTGAATATTATATGTAAATTTGATAATTGATTGTGAAAAAAATTCAAAAAATGTCTTTCTCAAAAATAAGAATGCATAACCTGAAATTTGTATGGCTCTTATTTCCAAAAATGTATCAAATATTAAAATTGCGGAATAGTTTAGAACTGTCAAGCTTTCGTCAGGAGTAGCTCCGACTTCTTCATCTTCAGGACAAAGTAGGTAAGATAGAGACATGTTGGTGGCTCTGAAAAGATCATCTGAAGTCAGTCGATGATCACGACCTGATAGGCAAGGGTCAGCTTATTTATCTAACAATCACACAAAGAGGTACGGGGCACAACAGTTGCATCAGGAGATAGGCGAGGTCTGCTTGTTTTCTGTGTGCAGAGGCATTTAATTCCCAAATGAGAACAATAGTCTGTATATTGTTACCCAGCATTGTTGTGGTAAATAATGGCTTGTTGATGGTACAACTCATTGTTGCTAATGTCAAACTTGTCAAAGTATAAATTGTGATTGTATAACACAAGTAAATGAGAAACTTCTTGTTGTGGACTAACACGGTTTGGAAATAAGCTCTTCATATGTCACATATTATCATGATTATGGGCCACAGGACCCTTATTATTATAACAAACTACTAGCAAATACCGCGGCTTCAGGACACTGCGTTGGTACTGATAGCCTCTGAGAATAATACATTGGCAGAGGTACTAGACCCCATATGTTCAATCTGGCCACTTATTCATGCGGGCATATTATAAGGCTCAACAGCTTCAAAGAGCCTCCGCCCCTCGACCCCTGCAGGGCGTTGCACCTGGACACCACCAGGGTCCCTACGGCGGACCCATGGACTCCACCCGTATGCACCACGACGCTCACGATGTAGAATAGTATGAGATTACAAATGTTTGCGCGCTTCGCGCGAAATGAACCCAATGTGTGTGTATAAACTTTTAAGCCTTTGTAGTATGAAACGGAAAATTTTCGTCCGCTGTGTGCGCAGGTATCTCGGTAAAATTGGGCCGAACTTATGCTCACGTCACTACAGGGACTATTTTAGGAGGGGAAAGTTTTTGCACGCCGGCAAATGGAAAGTTTCTGAACAGACTTTGTAATCGTTAGCAAAGCGTGGGGTGGGGTGCTGGCCGGATCAAGGTGGGGTGGGGGGAGGTAACTACAATGATGATCATCAAATTTGTAAATAATTATGGTCATGAATCGGCCATGGCTTCATGCTTCCTCCACAGAGTCTTAATAGGACGAAGTTGGAAATTTTCTGAAAATGATAGCCCAATTACCAAATAAAGCCATTTGGTACAATATTTTTACATTATTATTGCTTTAAACAAGGTGTCCAAGCCAGAAGTCAAAACTGTCACATTCTTTTTATATATATATCCATATTATAAAAAGGCAATATAGCCGACTTGGTCCTAAAATAATCATCATTAAACCTACATGTACCACGATCAACCCGGTGTCGACTCTTTTATAGGCAAGGGCGGATCCTATGTAGCTGATGGTGGGGGCCCACCCCTTCTATAAACAAAAATGCAAGAATTGTTTGGAAAATATAGTATTTAAAAAAAAGATAAGAGTAAAGAGAAGATAAAGAAGGAGTAAAAAAGGAAATAGAAGAGAAAGAAAAAGAGGCAAAAAGAAAAATGTAGAAAGGTGGAGGAAGAAAATCCTACTTAGAGGGCATTTAAATAATCTCGCCCACCATGAGCAAGTTATGAGACTGCCTACGTCACATTTTAAGCAACGCCGATCTCAAAAATTATATGCAGCATTTTTAAACACTTTATACAAAGTATGCACAAATCATTTATGCGTCAAGATATTATATGGCTAAAATGCACCAATACTGATCGCTTCATGGAATATCATGCATTTTGAGAGTTGATCATAATATGAGTATACTAAATGATTCAGCAATATAAAGATGAAATATTGTTTCTTGTGATATGAAATAACAATATTCATATTTTTTAGCTTCCAAGCTAAGTTATAGTCTTTTTAAAATGAATATTTTAGTTATAAATCATGATAATATCTGGGATAGTTGACAACTTCATTTTATGCGGATGCGTGTTTAATTGTCATTCTTACATTACGATGTTTAGCACGTTTTTCACTAAAGAAGGAACCATGCAAGCTCTAATGGCGCTCTAAAAGCTTTATTTGTAGGGTAACGATAGCAAAAATATATTAAATATCAAGCTACATAAGATGAGCTTTGAACTGAATTTCATTGTATGCGGATGCGTGTTTAATTGTCATTCTCACATTACGATGTTAGCACATTTTCACCAAAGAAGGAATCAAGTGTAACAATGATATAATTTATATTTAAATTTGTAGCTAGCTGAGTCATAAGATGTTCTCTGAAGTGGAATTAATTTCCGTAAATATAAGGCAAAACATAAGTTTCTTGTACTTGCTTTTCACTAAACAAGGGGTTAAAACTCTACAAAAGTTTTAACTCTATGTGATATGTAGTTTAACAATAGTAAAATTCATATTTGATTTGTAGTTATGTGTGTCGTGGGATGTGGACTGAACTGGACGTAATTTCAGAAAATATAAAGCAAAATTTATAGTTTCATTTATGGGTTCCCTGAATTCTTTTAGGTTTGGTAAGAAAATGGCTCAAAATATTTTTAATAATGTTAGTCTCCTATACCATTGTGTACTATGTGATATTTATCCATGCGCCTCCGAAGTTGCCTTCAATAAGATAAATATGACGAATGTTATGAAAAGATAACGGGTTTTTTTTTTATGGACGTGCAGTCTTGAAGATGTTGGTATTAATCAAGCCCAGGTTATACTACGCCCTGTTGTCAGTTCACTCAGTCTACTGCAAATGCCCCCGACTTGGGACAGCAGTGGCGAGTTTTGGGACTTTGGTCCTGAAAACCCTTCATCCAGCTGAGATACTGTCATGATATCAAAAGGATTTTTGCTTCTCCATCTAGAAATTATAACTTCAAATGGGTATGTTGAATATCTAAGAGAATGTTTCAGGCACAGGCCCGCTAATTATGATTTAACGATTATTGTATGGTGCCCATTGTTTGTTTGGACAAAAATATTTACTGGATGGGCAGTTTGTGGGCAATGGGCAGGCTAACTTGATTGGGTGGATAAGATAATATACTAGGTGGACATTGACCCACATAGTTTACCTTTTTTATTTTACCACCCTGCTTACCCTTTCCTGTTCTCTATTTTCTTTTTTTTAAGGGTGGGGGCCGTGTCTCTAAGGTAGCATTTCCCATAGTATTTATATGCATCTGGCCCTATCAAATATGGTTTTCAAGAAAACGGAAAATTGGCTCCACATCTGCCCTACATATTTTAAGCACGGATATATCACTGCACTGATTTTTAATCTCACTGCACGAACGTTAAAATATCCACCGACAAAAGATCAGACGCAACGCCACTGAATTAAACTCCTTAATATTGGGCCCCAGGCTATTTTGCTGACAGGGCCCTTTTCCTTAAATACACCACTGTGTAGAATAAGTCTAATAATATCTTATTGATTATGGTATCAAATGTGTGCTACAATACGTGTACATGACGTTGAAGCAATTTTACTGTAATGATTAAAATAACACCACATGTTAATACAATCAGGGCCAATACTCAATACAAAATACGTGGTATTTTTTTTATTACTGATGCTTCACCCCTTGCTGATTAAGTTACACATATTAATACCGACGTGTTTAATAGGCTATCCCATGGCATGCTCACAAAAAATGGATGACTTTTGTATGATTAGATTTTCGTGTCATTTTGAATATATTTTATTGGATGCCAGGTGCCCCTTGAACTATTCTAATAAAATTTCAATAGATTCTCTTTAATAACAAGTCACTTGTTCACTTTGCTGATATTGGCCAGGCTATTGTCTATAATATATAGCCTTAGTCTTGACCTATAGTCTCAAAGTATTAAACAGGTCGGGACAAATTCGCCATGCGTGGCTGTTGAAGAACTAGTGGATTCGTCCTACCATCATGAGGATTTCTGCTTTGAATATATCATGGCGATGAGGGACTACAAAAATGTGATTTTTTTGTGATGCATCATGTACCATGTTTTGTGGTAAACAATTTTACACAATATATTGTCAACACTTAAATAGCATTAGGGGCATATGTTAGAATGTTTTGCACCAAATTTTCAAAAATTCATAACCTCATGATATTCGCGATGTGTTTAATCCAATCACTGAAAATAAATTTTACATACGAGGACGCAAATGTGAGTTATTGAAAAAGTATATAATGACCACGTCTTGTGGAGTATAACTACGCCTTACAATAATCGCTTTGTGTCACGTGTTATGCCTTCGAACAATATTGCGGGTCGCCATATTTGGACATGAGTATAATTCGATTGGTTGGTACAGGCTCGTACGTGTTATTCCCCCGTTTGAAGCGAAATTAATTTTCAAGGCAGCGGGCTGATGCCGTAAGTAAATGAAGCGGACACCATATCATGCTCTCATTTACTTGTGTGACACAATCACGATCACTTTGACAAGTTTGACATTAGCAACAATGAGTTGTACTATTATTTACCATAACAATGCTGCATAACAATATGCAGACTATTGTTCTCATTTCGGAAACAAAGCCTTACACAGTATTGTTACTATGCGTTTGCTTTGTAATATTTCATACAACTGAAACTATAATAACTATAGCATTGCAATATCACACATGGAAATCAGATACATGAGTTTGTGGACTTATATGTGGGTTTATATGCTAGTCTCAGATTGATCACGCTGAAATTCTAATATCAAATTATTATTTTTATTTTTTAGCCCAAATATTTCTCATGCTATTGATATACATATGAATTCTAATATCACAATTTACTAATATATATTTTTAAAAAAGCGGCTGATTTTAGCCATATGTTTAAAAACCGTGAACAACAGCAGTATACGTTCTATGCATTGAGAACTTTTTTCAAATCTGTCTCGTTCGAAGGAACTCATCGCTTACGTTGGTTTTTGCGGAATATCAATTTTAAACGTCTTATTTTCTCAAAAAAGAGTCATTTTCATTGTCCTCATAATATTAGCTTGCCAATGATATGATGTTTTCCAAGCAATATATATGACCTTTAAGGACTTACACGTAATTAACAACGGACGCATTTGTCGAATTATTTGATAGCTTTTTAAGGACTTGAACGTAAATAGTAAATCTCGAACTATTCCATGGTCTTTTAATAACGGAAACATTTGTCGAACTATGGATCACCAGAGTATAAAGTGTCTAAACTTTTGATCTGGATTGATAACAGATTTTCCGTGAAAAGGCAACATTCCGATAACTTAGGACCTTTAGTATAAAAGATCGCCTTCACTCTCTCTAAAGACGACTCTGGGAGACGACTGCGTATCTTCTTTATTTCTTATATTACAATTATCGTTTGCTTAGTGATCAATGAAAATAGAATAAAAGGAATGTGAGAGCATTATGCTTTTTTTGTACATGTTTATATTGCATACGTCTCCAGAACTCTGCTTGGAACGGTATACTAATATACTCAAAGATTTCAGCCCCAAGTTATTTCACTAAAAGGCAATTTGATATCTTAACAACACACTGTCATCTTAATGAAAAAAAAGTGGCTAAAAACATAAATTAATTTTTCTCAGCCCTTTCTGTTGACATCTGAAAATCTAGTTTTTTGCTTCTGTTTTGTTTTCTGATGCACCAACATTAGCCGAGTGGTATTTGTACAGGAGGTGGGATCTCCCGTTTCTCTCTACATTTAGAAATGACCTCAGCTGTAGTGTACAGATAAGGGTTAATGGCGGAATTAATAGGCAACACAAAGGTCACACACCAGGCATATACAGAAGCGGGCAGACTAATCACCCTTGTTTGTACCAATATTCCAAGAATGATTATTGGAAACCAACAGCAAAAGTCTGTGGCAACTATAGCTGTTACCTTCGTGGTAAGTCGAATCTGTTCATTCATTTCACGAGATCGTCCTGTACGTTTTGAGGACTTCTTAACCGTCCTCACTATCTCAATATAACAGGCAAGTATAATTAGGTAACATAGACAGTTCAAACCCAAGAAAACTGCCGATGAAAAGTAAAGCCCATCAATGACAGCATCAAGATCGTTTCTGGAAACTGCGGCGCCAATGCCAATAGACCCACTCCAAATTGGAGAAAAAACAGCGGTGTACTTTTTAACCAAAGCAAGTGGAAGACCAATACACACATGTGAGTTATCATAAAATTTAAAATTTCTTCCAGTTAGGACTGATGGAACAATACCTAATACAAATGAAACAATCCATGTCATTATCGTCAATGTTAAAGCTGATGTTTTTGTAATCTTCTTGCTGGAAAATGGAAATCTGATGCATATAAACCTGTCAATGCTGATAAGTGTTACAAAGAATACAGAAGCTTCACTGGAAATTATTGACAAAGCGCCAGCAATTCTGCAAGTAATACCAGATCTCCAGGTTTCAGACAGCATTGGAAAATTCTGCGCAAAGTAG
This sequence comes from Amphiura filiformis, assembly GCF_039555335.1. Taxonomy (NCBI): domain Eukaryota; kingdom Metazoa; phylum Echinodermata; class Ophiuroidea; order Amphilepidida; family Amphiuridae; genus Amphiura; species Amphiura filiformis. The sequence goes on from NC_092641.1 coordinate 48,303,107, forward strand.
ATATCAGCAGATGCAATGATTAACATATAGATACCCATAAGAAAATCAGATATGGCAAGATTGCTCAACAATAAAGAATTAACTGAACTTCTTGTGGTCATTTTGTTTCGCCAGATTAAAACAAAGAAATTTCCTCCAAAAGCATTCAACCCAATAAGCCACATAGCAACAACTAGGACTTGATCAGAAAGCAATCGATCACATGTAAGATATGGGGATCTTTCATCAAATGCTGAACAGGTAACGTGACTGGGAACATAACACTCACAAACCTCCTGTTGGCTAACCGACACATATGAACCCCTTACAAGAGAAGAAAAACTATTATGTGTAATCAATGTTAATGGATTATTATCGAGATAAACCACGATTTCACCAGCTAGGAGCTTATCACTTGATATTTCTTGTATTCTGTTAAGGGACAAACCGATGATGCGAAGGTCGCGTGTACGCCTGAAAATGTCAAAGTTTAACTGCGTTAACTGATTATTTCGAAGGTGTAGCTCATATAATGATACTAAACCTTGAAACACATTATTATCCAAACTTTCTAATCGATTATGCTCTGCATATAGGTATACTAGACTATTCAAGCCATCAAAGACTCCATTATTCAATTCTACCAAACCATTGTTTGAGATATTAAGGCTAAACAAATTGTCTAAATCCGAAAATATTCCTGACACTAACCGAACTAGGTTAGGCATATGGGTAAGCTGAAGCTTGTACAGCTTTGTCTTGGTTTTCAACACTTTTGGCAGCAAACGTACATCATTAAGTCCAAATTCCAAGGACGACAGACTGTCCAATCCATTTAAAATGTTCCAATCCAGAGAGCCATTCCCAGCAGATGACAAATCAAAATAAAAAGAAAACTCTGTCAAATTTCCCCAATACTGATACACACCTATTGGTACATGAATTTCTTTCAGCATGGTGTTAAACAAATACAGAGATGTGAGTCTTTCTAATCCTTTTAATAATATCAGATCCAATTGTACTATCTGATTGTGACTGATATCTAAACTTTTCAAGCTGGGTAAATTCTGAAATATATCATTCGGTAATGTACTTAAATGATTGGAATTGAGAGACAAATATTCCAAAGAAGTCAAATCCTGAAATATATCCTCTCCTAAGGTATTCAACATGTTGCCATCAAGTCTCAAACTTGTAAGTTTACTCGGACCCTGAAAGCATCCTGCAATCAATACAGTTATCTGATTGGAACCAAGTATTAAACTTTCTAAGCTAGTTAAATTCTGAAACTGATCCTCTAGTAATATACTCAACATGTTGTTATTAAGGTCCAGATATCTTAGTTCATATAAACCTTGAAAACATCCTGAACCCATTTTAGAAATCTGATTGTAGCTAAGATCTAAACGCTCCAAATTGGCCACTTGCTTAAACAGATCATCCTGTAATATACTCAACATGTTGTCATCCATACGGAGCAATATAAGATTGTTCAAACCTTTGAATCCATCAACATTAAAATGGGTTATCTGATTCTTGCTGAGATACAAATATCCCAAATTTGTTAAATCCTTAAATATATCGTCCGATAATGTACTCAACATATTGCTATCAAGGTACAGAACTATTAGTTTACTCAACCCTTTAAACACACCTACATTCAATTGGGTTATCTGATTATTCCTGAGATACAAGATTTTCAGATTTGTCAAATCCTCAAATATTTCCTCCGATAAAGTTTTCAACATATTATAATCAAGGTTCAGCCTCAATAATTTATTCAATCCTTGAAACCTACCTATATTCAATTGGGTTATCTGATTCCAAGTGAGGTACAAATCTTCCAAATTGGTCAAACCCTGAAACATGCCTACTGATAGGGTAGCCAGCATATTTCCACTTAGATTAAGACGTGTTAGTTTTTTCAAACCTTGGGACCAGTCTACGTTCAAGTTGCTTATTTCATTTTGACCGAGGTCAAAGTATTCTAAATTGACGAAATTCTGAAATATATCCTCTGGTAAAGTATCTAACATGTTGCTATCAAGATACAGCGTTGTTACCATACTCAAACCTTGACACTCTCCTATATCCAATTTGGCTATATGATTTTGACTGAGCTCCAAAGTGTCCAAATTGTTTATAAATTGACATATTCCCTCTGGTAAACCTGCTAATTTATTGTCATTTAGTCTCAACCTATTTAACTTACTCAACCCTTGAAACGATCTCGCATATAATGTGGTTATCGTATTAAAACTGAGGTCCAAATTTTCCAATCCGGTTAAATTCTGAAATACACCCACTGGTATTGTACTCAGCTTATTATTATTGAGAGCTAATGTTTGAAGGATCTGCAAGCCCTGAAAAATTCCGACCTCTAATGCGACTATTTGATTGTTAAAAAGATGCAGTTCTTTTAAATAGATCAATTCCTGAAATAATCCTACTCGCATCAAACTTATTTCATTATATGAAATATGCAAAACATCTAACGTTTTTAAATCCATGAACAATTTGACATGCATCGTGACCAAGTTATTGTCATTAAGCAAAAGTTCTCTCAAATTTGGCAATCCCACAAAAGAGTCTACATGGAGTACTCCCAAATTATTGCTTTCTAAATTCAGTGAATGTACTCCTTCCATACCTTGAAAACTTCTGTCATTTATTTCCACTAAATGATTGTGTGATAGATCTAAAAGGATTACATCAATTGGATAGATAATCAAACCTCTATAGTTCTGGGACACATCGTGGTTATTACATTGATATATCACTTCTCTGGGACCAAGTATTGTATCACAATTACTTCCAAACTTAATTCTACACTTATTACCTTCATAAGACTTACACGTCAGTTTTATATTGTACCCTTTTACATTGTTACAGATAGAACCTTGACTTACATCGACCTCTTTGATATCTTGGTCAACTTCTGAACATTGTTGCAATGTACTTGTTGCTGGTATCTCATGAATGAACAGACTTTCAACACCTTGCAGATATAATTGTACATGTTTTTGAATTATAATAGACTTACACTGATCATACAAGTCATCAAAAACTATATACCTATTAGGGCAATAATTAAGGTTCCCAATGCGTTCAATGTACAGAAATGACTGTTCAAGATAAGTATCTAGTGTTCCATGTATCTGCAGTTGAATGTGGGTTCCTTGAGGTGCCGTTACTTTAAAACTGCATAGGTGGTCAGAGCTTCCTCTGAAGAGAGTCGCATTTTCACTGATGTTGAAAAAGCATGGGTTGGTGACATTGTAAGAGACGTCCCACAGTGGTTTTACCAGTAGTTGAGCTGATACTGTAAGTATATTCACAAATCCATTGTTGTTTATTGAGATGACAGCGATGATGACACACAACTTCGGAATCAGATGCAAAATGGATGAAATAGCCATCGTTTTTACGACTCAAGTTCCTTCAATGGGAATGATATAAGCAGGCATTCTATAGTCCATGTGGCTTCTTCGAGACAGTGACGTCAGTGCGTGATCCAGTGAGTGTCGTATTGAAATAGCGTGTTTACACGATCGATAAAAGCGTTCATCTATCACAGGCGGTGCATCTGTACACGGTCGAAAAACGTGGTACATCAGTTCGCGCGTGAAGTAACTGCGACATAGTATGACGTGATGGTATTATTGGAGCAAGAACATTCAGTAAGTTGGCATTAGCAACTTTTTTAGATTATTCAAATATGCGCTTGTTGAGATGTGAGGAAGAAGTTGATATTAGCAGATCAAGGCACATACGTTCTGATCGTACAATTTTGATTCCACCGGTAGTTCCTTGTATGGGTGCGGTAGAAATGGGAAACCCACAAAGCCAAATTTGTCTCAAGTTCCTAAAAGAATGAGGACGTTCCAATATATTAATTCCAATATACTAATATATCAATTAACCATCATTGAATGTCCTTGCAGTTTTTTTAATATATGAAATAAAAAATCCATATGTTTCACTTAAAGTTAGTTGTAAATGTGATACCCGCATTCTAAATAAAATGTCACAAAGAAGTAATGTGACCAAGTTTCATTCACTAACTAAATTGAGACTGGCTGATGAACTGATTGTCCAATCATTGATATTTTAATGCATATTGATATTCAAATACATGAACCTCCAACTGCATTGTTGACCACAAACACATCCCCGACACACATTACAATCTTCTGCTCCGATTTCCGATCAAAATTTTCGATATTCGTATTTTTCTGGCTCTGTGGTATCAACTGCCTATACAATTATTTCATTAAAAATTGCAGAAGTCAAGATTCTTGCTCAAAAAGAGAGAAACAGGGCAGTGGTATGGCGATGATTCATATTTTGAAGAAATTAATCGTTTGCTGAAGCTCGCCAATGTGTCATTAGAGCAATAAAGGCTCGTTCTAACTAATACGTGTCACTACATGAACCAGAGTGAAATCTCTAACTTGCTTCCTCTGATTGGCATCGAGACATTTATCACTTACAAAGTGTTCACACAATCACAAACCCAAGTCAGTATAATTATGCAATCAAGTGGACAATACAGAACCATGCACGCGTTTTAATAAAAGAAAATACTGAAATTCTATACTACCCGAGGCTTTCAATATAATTTTCTAACGATGATTGATATGAATTCGAAGCAATAAACAGAGTATACGCAGAAGTAAATAAATCGTGTAAGATTACTCGGTTTTAATGTTTTGTTCATAAAATACGAAAGCTTATTGTAATATGCCAGCATGGATCACATGTTCCACATTATGGCTGTCAATCAGTTTCGGATTCATTACATGTCTCTTCAATTTTGAGCTGAACATTATCAAAAGGCATGTAATCTTATTTGATTGCCAGATTTGTATAAGAAGTCACATTAACGGTGCCCATATAACTCCATTTTTTTAATCAGAAATGCTGCTGTAGTGTATGTCCGCCCATAAACCTTTTCCCAAAGATTTCTTGCATTTATCAGTCTTATTCAGAGGTGTAAAGTTGCATTTGATTTTTGTCTGGGATATACGTTTTACGGGTACTTTGCGTATTACATGTTTTTAAAAATTGTGGCTAACCGAACACAACGTTAAACCAATCAAAATTTTTACACGATCGTAAAATAATGTCATTACAACGTTGAACCAACCAATAGACATCAATTTATTTTTCATACCCAACCACCATACAACCATTATATCTGAACACTTAAAACAAAAGCAATATCTTAAAGATACCATATCCGGGGGGGGGGGGTCTTCGAAAAATGTTGTACGGGGGTGTGCCACGCAGACTTTCGGATGCTGACTTTCTCTATACCTACTTTTTGCTGTTTTTGCTACCCATCAGTATACCAATTTTCAAGAAAAAGCACCCAAATTTGCCATAATTGGGCGCTTAATGGCATTTTTGCCCAAATGCGCTCAATTGGGCGCATTGGTATCCACTGAAAACCCACCCATCGATATACCAAAATCGCTGAAAAGGTACCCCAAAACCGTGGCACATCCCCGTACCATATCACCAAAACCTTTCAACGCAGCTCTGGAAGCAATCACACAAAAGCTTGACTGGGAAAAGAAAAGGATGATCATCATGATATCAATGTGGAGAGGATAAGCCACCTGACATTTGCAGATGATATCGTAATCTTTGCAGAAGACCCTGATGATCTGGTGTCTATGCTCTGAACCTGAACATGAACATTGAACCAAGTGGAAGAAGTAGAAGAATATGTGTACTTGGGTCAAGTTGTCAAAATGAGCAACAACCCGATTTGACGACGTTAGAAGAAGAGTAAGAGCAGGATAGGGTGCTCTTGGAAAATTAAATACCACTATATCTTAAGAAGAAAGTCTACAACCAGTGTGTCTTGGGCTATGACTCAGAGAATGGAGCAGAGGTTGAGAGTGGCTCAACGCAGTATGGAAAGGAGCATGTTTGTGATCACAAAATGAAACAGGAAAAACAAATGAGTAGATCAGACGCATGACACAGATTACCGATGTCATCCAGACTGTGAAACAAAAGAAGTGGTCTTGGGGTGGTCACCTTTATAGAACATCAGATGGACTATGGACCAAACTGGTTACAGAATGGATACCTAGAAATGGAACTAGGCACCCAGGAAGACAGAAAGTTAGATGGAGGGATGAAATTACAAAATTTCTTGATGTGACCTGGATGAGAAAGAAAAATCAGAGTGGTGTCACCTAGGAGAGCTGCAGTGGTTTGACGATGACTTTAACCCTAACGCTCCTGAATACTACAAAATACTACTTGATATATGCGCTGTTCGTGCATGCACCCCACGTGGTGTGATGACGCAATCGCCCTAAGTGATATATAGGCACGGTTTCGCTGGCCAGCGAAGCCCAAGACCCGTGGCAAAGTGTCGCCGACCGAGTGCTTGGCATGCGAGGGGTCTCGGGTTCGAAGCCCAGCGAGAGCAAACAACTTCTTTCCTTCTTTTCTCTCTTTATTCTTTCCTTCTTTCCCTTCCCGTCGCCAAAAAGCCCTTAGGCGGTTAGGGTTAGGTTACCACTATCGAAACTCAGTATAGGCTTCCTTAACCCTAACGCTCCTGAATACTACAAACTACTACTTGATATATGCGCTGTTCGTGCATGCACCCCACGTGGTGTGATGACGCAATCGCCCTAAGTGATATATAGGCACGGTTTCGCTGGCCAGCGAAGCCCAAGACCCGTGGCAAAGTGTCGCTAACCGAGTGCTTGGCATGCGAGGGGTCTCGGGTTCGAATCCCACCCTTCATCATTGTACTCATAGACTACCTGATGAAGAATGCAACCGAGGCTACCAACTCTGTTGTAGTAACACACCTTCGTCAGTCAAGGCGATGTCCAGCCAAGATCTATTATCTGGAGTTTGTTGATGACATTGCTTTGATTGAATCTCCCAACCTAAACTTAACCAACTTTATTTATAATGCGCCTTTCCCTGTGGCTACAAGGCGCAACAACAACATCAAAAAAGAACAGCAAACATGATCAAATACAGAAAACAAAGGCAACAATATTATGGAAAAAAGACATGTCTTGAGCATAGTTTTGAATGATTCAAGAGTAGCAGCATTTCTGATACGATCCGGTTAGGTGTTCCACAAACGTGGAGCTGCCACTGAAAAGGCTCTATCCCCAGCACCCTTCTTGGAACGAGGCACCAAGAAAGAAATACTAGCGGGTCCTCATTGCCCTCTGGGATGATCTTCTCACAGTGAGACAGTTAGTTATGCACTGGGGAGAGAGCCCATTTAAAGATTTAAACACATAAAGCAGCGTCTTGTATACAATCCTCTCACTGACAGGGAGCCAATGAAGTTGACTCAAGAGAGGGGTAACATGCTTAAATTTTGGTTTGAGACATACCGTATTAAACGTGCACACTTATTTTGCAACTTCTGCAATCGATTTAGATCTTTCTTAGCATTGGAGAATGAATTTGGAGAAAACCGTCTGATAATTACAAACACTCGCTGAGCAGCAAAACCTTCTCTCTAAGCTTTTAATCTTATAAGCTGATTATCTATTTGTTTTCATGAATTGGAAGACATTCTTTGATGTATTACTGAGCTCAATCATCTGAAATTACTGGAGCGTGAGCCACCCAGGCTGATGGCTCAGCATAGTATTTTATTGTCCGAAGGTTTTCTCCAAATTCATTTCCTAATGGATATATCATTAAGTAACACATTACAATTAATCAAGACAAGATATAATAACAGGTCTAACAGTATTATGGCAAGTATCGTAATCAATGTATGGGCGAATTCTGTAGATGTTTCTTCTCAGCCAGTTGATAGACATACATAACTGAGTAACATGATCAGATATACACATGATGATCAAAAACAACCCCAAGGTTCCGAACAGACAGACGGAAATATCTCAACACCATCCAGAAGAGGACAGGCGTTTTTTCAAATCTCTTCTGATGATACAGAGACGAATCGATGAAAAACTCCGTCTTGTCTTGGTTCAACCTGAGTTTGTTCTCAATCATCCAATGCTGAATGTCAGCAACACACTTACAAAGTTTAAAAAGACCACATTGGACATCACCAGGAATGCTGGGATCAGGGGTGAGATACACTCTCAGAACATTGGATAAAAATGAATGGGCAGAAAACAGTTGGTTAAAAACTGTAAAGTTGGTTAAAACCTGTAAAGTGTGCTGAGGCTTGTGGATCAACGTCTAGGCGCTGTGCCTGTGCGTAGTGCACTATAAATCACTGCGCTTTAAAAAAAAATACCCAACAATGGTTAAGATTCTTGAAGTTGGGCAAAATACAGTTTAATACATGGATGGTCAAACCTGTCAATATGGTATTTACACAGGTTGGGTGAATTCAGAGTTCAAAATTACAAAAAGAACATCCTTTTCCCGCCAAGAAAACCATACTTTGCCCAACCATGGTCACATGGTGTTCCTTTGTGAACTGTGATTGGTCATTGTGTTAGGAAAAAATGCATTTCAGAAAACAAGATGGCCGATGAGTGGCTTGCTGCAAAGCTGTGGATTGGGGTCTTCAAGATCTGTTGGAGACATTTGAAGGTAAGAAATTATATTATAAAGTATATCATTTTATCGGGTATAACACTTAGTTTAAGTGTGTGCGAGGCCAGACTGTGAGCAAGACTTACGATGCTTTATCGACGACAGCTACCACCACAACCGGTAAGCTTAACAAAATACCCGATAAAATGATGTAATTTATAATATAATTTCCTACCTTCAAATGTCTCCAATTGAAATTCATTGTGTACTCATTTAACCTGAGTCTGAACTAAGAGTGTATATTTGAATATCATCAGCATAAATGTGACATTTTACATCATGATACCGTAATATTCTACCAACAACATGGGTATAGTAAACAAATCATAAAGGTCCTGTAACTGAACCATATGGAAGGCCATATTCAAATCAATCAATCAATCAATCAATCAATCAATCAATCAATCAATCAATCAATCAATCAATCAACCAATCAATCTTTATTTTATTTCATTCAAAATACAACAAAACAACAACAGAAATACATACATATTTGAATGAGGAGATGCTCAGAAGGCTAAAAAGGCCTGAAACAAACACCCCGTTAACATAATGGCCTAAGTTTTATAATTTATCTGATAAAAACAATTACATACATACAAACACACCCCCACACCCCCCATCTTTCATACATTCATATAGAGATAAGCAGAAAAAAATTAATAGATAAAGAACATGCAGAACATAAGCGTAAGACAAATTAAGACTTCATAACATATAATCACGTATATCGCACAAGAAAGCTGGCATTTTGTGAATATAGTATAAATGCTAGGAGATCAGTTAATGTAAAGGTCTTCTGACTATGCCCCAGAAACATAAACTTGACATGGTCTATTTTCAATATAAGAACTATATCAACTATATGTGCTGCTAAACCAGCCAGGTAGGCCATAGTGTCAGAGAACGCACGAGCACAGGCATAACTTAACAGAACAAACTTTTGATTATTTATTTAGTATAAAAGATCGTCTTCATTCTCTCCGTAGATGATTGTTTATCTTCTTTATTTCTCGTAATAAAACTATGGTATGCTTAATGATAAATGAAATCGTCAGTTCAATGAAAGTTCAAAGTTCAAATCAGTTCAAATGATCAGTTCAATGAAAATCCGATGAAAGGAATGTAAGAGCATTATGCATTTTATTTTTGTACATGAATATTACTATATTTTTTGATATATAGTTAGTACGTCTCCGAAACTCTACTTGGAACGTTACTAATAAACTCAAAGATTTCAGCTAAAAATTCCATTACCAAAAAAGGCAAATTGGTATACATGAGCGTTGACATCTAAGATTGATCTGAGTGAGAAAACAACAACAACAACAACAACAACAACAACAACAACAACAACAACAACAAACCCATAAAGTATTCACTCGTTTCTCAGCACTTTCTGTTGACTTCTGAAAATCTTGTTTTTTACTTTGTGTGTGTGTACCCTGAATGGACCAACATTAGCCGAGAGCTTATTGTACAGGAGTTGGGTTATCAGCCTGTTTCTCTCTACATTTAGAAACGACATCAGCTATAGTGTATAGGTAAGGGTTAACAGCAGAATTAATAGGCAACACAAAGGTCACACACCAGGCATATACAGAAGCGGGCAGACTAATCACCCTTATTTGTACCAATATTCCAAGAATGATTATCGGAAACCAACAGCAAAAATCTGTGGCAACTATAGCTGTTACCTTCGTGGTAAGTCGAATCTGTTCGTTCATTTCCCGAGATCGTCCTGACCGTTTTGATGAATTTCGAACAGTCCTTAATATCTCAATATAACAGGCAAGTATAACTAGGTAACATAAACAATTCAAACCCAAGAAAACAGCTGATGAAAAGTAAAGCCCATCAATCACAGCATCAAGATCGTTTCCGGAAACGTAAATCCACCAATACCCACTTTTAATTGATGAAGGTACAATAGGGTACTTTTTAGTCAAGGCGAGTGGAAGGCCAATACACACATGTGAGTTATCATAAAATTTAACATTTCTTCCAGTTAAGATAGATGGAACAATACCTAATACAGCTGAAGCAATCCATGTCATTATCGTCAAGGTTACAGCTGACGTTTTTGTGATCTTCTTGCTGGAAAATGGAAATCTGATGCATATAAACCTGTCAATGCTGATAAGTGTTACAAAGAACACAGAGGCTTCACAGGAGATTATTGACAACGCTCCAGCAATTCTGCAAGTAATACCAGATCTCCAGGTTTCAGACAGCATTGGAAAATACTCAGCAAAGTAGATATCAGCAGATGCAATGATTAGCATATAGATACCCATAAGAAAATCAGATATGCCAAGATTACTCAGGAATAAAGAATTAACTGAACTTTTTGAGGTCCCTTTGTTTCGCCAGACGAGAACAAAGAGATTTCCACCAAAAGCATTCAAACCAATAAGCCACATAGCAACAACTAGGACTTGATCAGAAAGCAATCGATCACATGTAAGATATGGCGATATGTCATTCAATGCTTCACAAGCAACGTGACTGGGAACATAACACTGACAAACCTCATGTTGGCTAACCGACACATATGAACCACTTACAAGAGAAGAAAAGCTATTACGAGTTATTAATGTTAATGGATTATTATCAAGAAAAATCTGGATTTGACCAGGTAGGAGCTTATCACTGGATATTTCTTGTATTCTGTTAAGGGACAAACGAATGATGCGAAGGTTGAGTGTACGCCTGAAAATGTTATAGTTTAATTGCGTTAACTGATTATTTTGAAGCCTTAGATCATATAATGATACTAAACCTTCAAACACATTAGTACCCAAACTTTCTAATCGATTATTCTCTGCATATAGACATACTAAATTATACAAGCCATCAAAGACTCCGTTACTCAATTCAACCAAACCATTGTTTGAGATATCAAGGAACCACAAATTGTCGAATTCCGAAAATGTTCCTGATGCTAACCTAACTAAGTTAGTCATATCAGTAAGCTGAAGCTGTTCCAGATTTGTCTTGGTTTTCAATACTTTTGACAGCAAACTTACATCATCAAGTCCAAATTCAAAGAACGACAGACTGTCTAATCCATTTAAAATGTTCCAACTAAAAGAACCATTTTCAGCAGATGGCAAATTGAAATAAAAAGAAAACTCTCGCAAATTACCCCAGTTCTGATACACACCTATTGGTACATGAATTTCTTTCAGCATGGTGTTAAACAAATACAGATATTTGAGGCTTTCTAATCCTTTTAACAATATCAGATCCAATTGTACTATCTGATTGTGACTGATATCTAAACTTTTCATATTGGTTAAATTCTGAAATAAATCATTCGGTAGTGTACTCAATATGTTGCCATTGACATAGAGACTTTGTAGTTCTCTCAAACATTGAAACAAGCCTTCTTTCAACCTGGATAAATGGTTGTAACTGAGAGACAAATATTCCAAAGCAGTCAAATCCTGAAATATATCCTCTCCTAAGGTATTCAACATGTTGTCATCAAGTTCCAAACTTTTCAGTTTACTCGGACCTTGAAAACATCCTGTCATTAAAACAGTTATCTGATTGGAACCAAGTTTTAAACTTTCCAATTTAGTTAAATTCTGAAACTGATACTCTGGTAATATACTCAACATGTTGTTATTAAGATCCAGATCTCTTAGTTCATACAAACCTTGAAAACATCCTGAAGCCATCATGGAAATCTGATTGTAGCTAAGATCTAAAATCTCCAAATTGGCTACTTGCTTAAACAAATCATCTTGTAGTACACTAAACATATTATCATGTAGATTGAGCCATTTTAGTTTGTTCAAACCTTTGAACTCACCAACATTCAAATGGGTTATCTGATTCATGCTGAGAAACAGGTATTCCAAGCTTGTTAAATCCTCAAATATTTCCTCCGATAAAGTACTCAAAATATTGCTTTCTAGGTTAAGAGTTACTAATTTACTTAAACCTTTAAACCCACCTACATTCAATTGGGTTACCTGATTCATCCTAACAGACAAGGACTTCAAGTTTCTTAAATCCTCAAATATTTTCGCCGATAAAGTGTGCAACATGTTTCTATCAAGGTAGAGAACTGCTAGTTTACTCAAGCCTTTAAACTCACCAACATTTAATTGGGTTATCTGATTCCAACTGAGGGTTAATACTTCCAAATTGGTCAAACGCTGAAACATGCCCTCTGATATAGTAGACAGTAAATTTCCAGTCAGATCAAGATTTGTTAATTTATTCAAACATTGAAACCAGTCTACGTTCAAGTTGGTTATTTGATTTCGGCTGAGGTCAACGTATTTTAAATTGATCAAATCCCGAAATATTCCTTCTGGTAAAATGTCTAACATATTACCATTAAGATACAGCGTTGTTACCCTACTCAAACCTTGACACTCTCCTATATCCAATTTGGAGATTTGATTGTGACTGAGCTTCAAAGTGTCCAAATTGTTTATAAATTGACATATCGCCACAGGTAAAACTGCCAATTTATTGTAATTGAGATTCAATCTACTTAGCTTACTCAACCCTTGAAATAATCTCGCATTTAATGTGGTTATCTTATTAAAGCTGAGATCCAAAACTACCAATCCAGTTAAATTCTGAAATACACCCACTGGTAATGTACTCAACAAATTATTATTGAGACCCAATGTTTGAAGGCTCTGCAAGCCATGAAACATTCCGACATCTAATGCGACTATTTGGTTGCTAGAGAGACGCAGTTCTTTCAAATGGGTCAATTCTTGAAATAATCCTACTCGTAGCAAACTTACTTCATTATATGAAATATGCAAAACATCTAACGTTTTTAAATCCATTAACAATCTGACATGCATCGCGACCAATTTATTGTCAGTAAGCAACAGGTCTCTCAAATTTGGCAACCCCACAAAAGAGTCTACATGGAGTACTCTCAAATTATTGCTTTTTAAATTCAGTGAATGTAATCTTTCCATACCTTGAAAACTTTTGCCATTTATTTCCACTAAATGATTGTGCGATAGATCTAAAAGAATTACATCAATTGGATAAATAATGAAACCTCTATTATAGTTCTGGGACACATCGTGGTCATTACATTGATAAATGACTTCTCTGGAACCAAGTATTGTCTCACAATTTCTTCCAAACTTAATTCTACACTCATTATCTTCATAAGACTTACACGTCAGTTTTATATTGTACCCTTTTACATTGTTACAGATAGAACCTTGACTTACATCAACCTCTTTGGTAACTTCTGGACATTGTTGCAATGTACTTGTTACTGGTATCTCATTAATGAACAGACTTTCAACCCCTTGCAGATATAATTGCACATGTTTTTGAATTATAATAGACTTACACTGATCATACAAATCAAAAACTATATACCTATTAGTGCAATAATTAAGGTTCCCAATGCGTTCAATACACAGAAACGACTGTTCAAGATAAGTATCTAGTGTTCCATGTATCTGCAGTTGAATGCGAGTTCCTTGAGGCGCCGTTACTTTAAGACTGCATAGGTGATCAGGGCTTCCTCTGAAGAGAGTCGCATCTTCACTGATGTTAACAAAGCATGGGTTGGTGACATTGTCAAAGGCTTCCCACAGTGGTTTTACCAGTAGCTGAGCTGATACTGTAAGTATATTTACAACTGCATTGTTATTTATTGAAATGACGGCGATGATGACGCACAACTTCGGAATCAGAGGCAAAGTGGATGAAATACCCATCGTTTGCACGATTAAAAATTGTGAATGACTCAAGTTTCTTTAATCGCAATGAAGGCACTCTGTAGTTCACTTGGCTTCCTCGAGACAGTGACGTCAGTGTGTGCGTCAGTGGGCGTAGTATTGAATCACGCGCGTTGACTCAAAGAACTGGCGGGTTTATACCGCGATCAAAGGCTGTGTATCTGTATACGCGCGAACAAAGGGAGATCCAAAGTCAAATTTGTCCCAAGTTCCCAAACGAATTAAGAAGTTCCAATATTCTAATAATGTTAATTCCAATATACTAATATATTAATTAGTCATACTTGAAGATAATATCCTTGTAGTTTTGACTCAATATAGAAAATCATCAATCCATAGATTTCACTAAAAGTTGCAAATGGTATACCTGTATTGTAAATCCAATATCAGAAAAGAGCAAATGTGACCAAGTTTCATTCACTAATTAAATTGAGAATACTGATAATTGACAGTTTACAACATGTTGATTTTCAAATGCACGAACCCCGTCCTCGTTCTTTGCCACAAACACATCCACATCTTCTGTTCCGACTTCCGAACAAAATCTTCGATATTCGTATTTTTCTTGCTCTTTGGTCTACTACATGAATGTTGTCATGTATATATAATTGAAGCAGTCGATCAATTCTTTCAAAGAGAGAGAAACAGGGCAGAGATATGATGATGTTTCAAAATTAGAAGAAGTGAATTGTTTGCTGAAGCACACTAATGTATCATTATAGCGATTACGCCGTCTTCTAACTGATATCTGTCACTACATAAGAGAGAAATCTGCAATACTTACTTTTTTCGGATTGGAATCGTGACATTTATTACCAGCAAAGTGTTTACACACTCACAAATTCAAGTAAAGCATGTAATCAAGATTAGTGGACACAATTTTTAACGGTGTTAATAAAAATACTAAAATTCTATACTCACCCGCAACTTTCAATACAATCATCTAACGATGATTGATATGAATTCGAAGCAATACCAAGTATCAAACAGAAGTAAATAAATCGTGTAAAAATACTCAGTTTTAAATATTTTGTAAAATATGAAAGCGTATAGTAGTACTATGTTTTTGCCGGTGTTGCGTGTTCCATATTAACGGTTGTCAATATGAAGCAATCATTTATTAATTTTGATAACAAAATTACATATTTTGATGTACACCATGTTAAAAACCCAGTGTAAATCATCAGTAATATACATGAAGAAAGTTTTTTTGTTTTTGTAGTGATTTTATTAAATTTTAAAGCTATTTTTGAACAGTTTTCATAATTTTATCTTTACACAAAATTGGTGGCGCTGTTCATTTTTTCAAATAATTTTTATGCTTAAATATTCATTATTCAGATCGATTGTTGATAAAAGTGTTTGATAAAATTTCTTTGTTGTCAAATACACCATTACCACCTCTTTAAATTTGATTATGAAGTATTTTACCCCTTCTAAATCAAGAAAATAGTTTTGGATAAATAGCGCCATCTGTTGGCCACATTTAGTTAGAAATGACGCCTTTAACACCGGTATCAAACAACCGAGCAATCAGGTTTCGGTTTCACTACAAGGGCACCTTTGTTTCATAACCACTGAGGTATAGGACATTTTTTGTTTTGGCTATAGCCACCTCTACAGAATTATTTCATATCATATTCGTACTTGTTCAAGTAGTATTCGATGCGAATTTTGTTACACAATTGTATGGATTTTTAATGCACCTGGACTTCCCCATAGGCCACTTACCCATTATAGTGCATACTCTAGATATTAATGTATTTGTATATACATAAATCCCGATTTATATTAATTTGTGCACAATTGACAGTTCGATAGCCTAAAATTGCTCAGATAGCAATGTTTTTTCACCACCTATGGTGTCTCGTTCCTTAGATAACAGGGCGAGAATCTTGAATTTAAAATCTTAAGTATCGTATTGACCGTGATTTTTGCGATGTTACCTAGGTATTAAAAATATATCTGTAATA
The DNA here is from genome assembly GCF_039555335.1 of Amphiura filiformis. Lineage (NCBI taxonomy): Eukaryota > Metazoa > Echinodermata > Ophiuroidea > Amphilepidida > Amphiuridae > Amphiura > Amphiura filiformis. Next base: position 48,319,377 of record NC_092641.1, read on the forward strand.
AATTACCGAGTTGCAAAACTTTTCGTGATAAAAACTCAAACGGTGGTGATGCAACTGCAAATTTCACTTTTGCAAACCTAATCATTCACCAAGTTACGCTGCATATTCACCTCATTTTTTTTTTCAATCTTAGTGATTAAAGTCTAAAAATGAGCAAAAATACCTATAAAAAACATCCAGGGACCTCAAAATAGTGAGCATCACTTATTATGTCCGCTTAACCACTACACCGCGTCAAACAAAAAAATCTTGCGTCTTCGCGTATCAACACGCCGCGTCAAACAAAAACAACGCGTATCATTTAGTTTGTGTCATCTCGCGACATCGCGTATCAAAACGTTGCCTCTAAGAGGGCGCAACACTAAATCACTCCGCATTTTATGTAACAACGAAATTCGGCTAATATAGTCCATAGTGAATATGAGATTGTAGCGACCATATCTACAGACATGTTCACTTTAAATCACTCAATATCGGCTCATATGAATTCGACAAGTGTCTTTAATGATAACATGCAGAAAAAACCCTGGACAATTATTGATCTCAAAAGCAATTCTCTGCGGCGGATTAAGAAAACCCGATTTTGAAATGTGAGTTTAGTATATTTTTAGCTCTTTTTTTGCACCGCAAAATAGCGAAAAAAGTCAATGGTCATCGATGTATGCCGACAAAAGTTTTGGAATCTGGAGAAACAGAGCTTTAATTTGATACCAAATTTATTTTGCCAAGTATTGCAGGGACGCCACCCCACGTTATCCTACGGGACGCTGAATTAGTGTTGCGCCCCCTAAAGCAAGTGGGAATAATGAACACGGGAAAATCAAAATGAGTGAGTAGAGCGCATATAGGTGCAATGGGTTGGCGGGATACTATTTAACAATCCGCGATGCATGGGTCACCATCAAACTTTGCGAACATACATGGCAAAATACAAATTAATAGCCGTTATGAATTTTTTGAGCATAGGACCTACTTATACTGACTTAAAAATTGTACATTTTATGTTTCACGTTCACAAATTTCTTAGCTTATTTCTTAGTTGACCAGGAAGAAGTACTAAAATAATACTATTTTTTAATAGGGATAGATAAGAAGCAGAGCGGATAAAAGGGATGTGAGCTATACGGGGGAACAGTGAAAAGAATGGGAGGATAGGGATAGGGGACAACACGGGGGAAACAAAGAAGAAGTTGATTAAAATTAATTGAATGAAATGACTGATCAATCCGTATATAAATTAGGGAGTATGTAAAATTGTTTCGCAATAAAAAACCTCGGAGGGTGGCGATTCATTTGTAAAATTGCATTTATTACGAACCGCGAAAGACGGGTGACCGCTAGTATCCTATAGTATGAATTCCAATTGAATGAACGCAGCTTTCAATAGCGTGACGTTTTTTGTGTACACTGCGCGATGTACGCCAGCGTATGCGACTGTGCGTGAGTAACGCAGAAGTGAATCCAACCATGCCAACGCAGAAGTGATTGGTTAGCATGGTATCTAAGGGCGTGCGTTCGTGTTGTAGTTTGAAATACGCGATATACGATCGCGGTTTGATAGAGCACAGCTGTTGAAAGCTGTGTTCATTCAATTCTCGCGATTCCAAATACAGCGCGCCACCAACGACGGCAGTGAAAATTGGCATTTCCCGTGTCTGGGGTCGACATCCTTTTTCATCAACCATAGCTGACCATGTTTGTGATTATTACTCTAAAAACACAATGTTTAATAGTACTTTTTGAAATTTTTTGAGACTGTTTTCTGTGTTGAAGTGAAATATTGCAGTTTGATATTCACAGATGTCCTTTTCTAAAACCCGCAAACTTGATGTTGATACTAGGTGTTTCCTTTTTGTTATAGGCCTACATTTTCTAAAAACGCCCTTTTTTGTTTTTAAACTTTACGATGCTTTTCAGCCCCATACGCGCGAGCCTAGTCAATGCAAGTAGGCCTAGGCCTGTCTTTTTTAAATGGAAAACGCATAGGTTTTATTTTGGTTATTAGAATAAATTGTTTTAATTCTTTCTGAATTTATTGTTTGTTCAATACGATAATAATATAACACCAGCATAATAAGAACATCCATACTATAGGTGTTGCGTTTTTGTAATCGGCCTACATTTTCTAAAAATGGGGTTTTTTTTGCACGAAGGCGCTTATAGCGGCCCGCCGCGCGGGATAGGCCTACAGCAAAGAAATTCAAGTAAATTTTAAAAAGATTCTTAATGTCTCATTACTTATAAACATGCATCACATTGGTTTACCGTTTTTGTTATTATTGTAATTGTTTGATTTGTCCTTATTTTATTTTTAGCCTAAATTTGTATTTTTAATTATATTAGGCCTACTATCAAACATTACAAAAATTACGATCGCAATAAAAACATTGTAGGCATAGCCTACCGCATAAAAATAACATTTATTTTTTGTTATAATAAAGATGAAGAAAGTTTCAAACTGCAAAAGAGTACATGAATTTTAAAAGATCATTATTTTAAGGCATATCAAGAAAATATGCATGAAAAACTTCATAACTTTAGAACCAAGTATGCTAGACCTTTGGAGTTTTCAGTTTAAAATGATAGCCTATTGTACGTGTATGTATAATAATTACAGTAACACAATTTTCAAAAATGCCTCCTTTGGCCCCCCAATGAACCAGATCGTGTCACAATTAAGGTTAAAATTTGACAATTGTCATGCCCGATTTTAATATTAATTCATGTTTCTTTTTCATATTTTATTTTTACTTCCGCTTTCTTGCATGTCATACCATCTTTATTTCATCTTTCCCCTTTAATAATTCATAACCCAAGGAAATTTACTCTTAATGTAGGCCTAGCCTAGGCCTACTCCCAAATAACACACGTTGGTTGGAATGAGTTTCTTTTTAGTCATAGGCCTATTATCGGTCGGCACAAGATTGAAAAATCAACTTTTTCGACCAACTATTCAATTGGACAATTTTAAACACCTAGGCCTAGGCCTATACATGTTTTTTAAAAAGAAAAAAAAATGGGAAAGATTAAAATCTTTCCCATTTTCTTCTTTCTTTCTCATGAAATTATAAGTCAACACTGTGAAAAGAACTGAACTGTAGTGTAGCCCAACCTTTACGGCATTGTGGACGTTGGCCAAATTGGAAAGGTTTAAATTCGGAGGGTCGACATTTCTTGCATATTAAATAATGGATCATGCAGGCCCATGGATCAAGGACTCAACCTACAAAGAAAAGAGGTCAAATCTGGGGATGGACTTTATTGGAGGGGTGAACGCATTGTTTAGGCCTGCTTCATTTAAGACTGAAGGGGCGAACCGGGACACCACCTCCCCCCACCCCCCCCACACACACACCGATTTACGGTGAAGGATATACTGTACAATAAGGGACAATTTGCAGTTGATGTTTTTGACAAAAACAAGATAACTTACTTAACATGCTTAACAATGTAGTTTGGAGGCCATTATAGGCCTAAATGAAAATGAAAACGTGCCTATTCATACAGAAGGGTAGGCCTATTCGAGCCCCCGCACCAAATTTTTTGAGGGGGTTGAGCCCCCGCCCCCGTTCATAAGCATATGTAATTTTGTTGACAGAATTGCACCACGAGAGTTTATTTTAAAAATTAACAGGTTTATTTGTTTAGTGCAAGTAAGCCTATTTTCTCCCGACATTATACATTGGAGCCAAAGTGTTTTGTTTATAGGGCTATATAGAAGGAAATGGCTTCTAAATTTACGACCTTTCGTGATCATACAGTAGGCCTACATCATGCTACAAAGAGCGTTTCAAAACGTCACACGAAAAATGCTTTAAAACAATCAATTCATATCTATTCAAGTTTGTAAAAACGTTATAAATGTAAAACATCTATAATAGGCCTAGGTTAGGAAAAAAAATTTAAAAAATAAAAATAAGACAAGCGTTCAAAACATTTATGAAAACCAAAAGCTTTTATCTTAATCATGTATCACGCATGGTAATAATTATGGGAAAAGTTATCCAAACAAGAAATAAAAAAAGGCATGAATTTGCGTTTTAGATTAAATTTCCTGTTTGAAATTGTCTTGCATCAAAAGCATTTGCTATTAGGCCTATAGGCCTACCCAAACTCGAAAATTGACATTTTGACATCGGGTTTATAGGCCTAGATGGTCGATCAGAGACATCAACATTTTTGACATCGAGTTTTAACCGTAGATGGTTGAATAGGAGTAGAGTACATTTGAAATTTGAAAACGTTTTAATCGTATTAAAAAATAAAATAAAAAAAAGCTTTACGCTGTCCATGCTGTTAAAATATGTATTGTATATTTCGTTATTCTAAATATTGAGAATTAGGCCTACTTTACTTAAAACAAACAAGGTTTAAAAATTGGGTTTTTTAAGGATATATTCATGAGGGTCTAAGTAGGCCTATCCCCAATCATATTTTTCAGTGTTTTCTTTTCTTGTAAACGAGAGCTTAAAGTATTTTCCCAAGCGCCTCGGATCGGGTTCGGAAAAGTTTGAAAATAAGGGTTTAATTGATGCCCATTATTTTGTGTGGGAATAGGCCTAACACTCTGAACATTCACAGAGGTAGGCCTAAACGATGACTGTCGAAATTAACTTTAAAAAGGAGGCAGAAAAAAAAACCACATTAAAAAAATGCTTTATGCTGTTAAAATATGTATTGAATATTTCGTTATTCTAAATATTGAGAATTAGGCCTACTTTACTTTGGTTTTTTTTAAAGGATATATACATGAGGGTCTAAGTAGGCCTATCCCCAATCATATTTTTTAATCAAGTCTATTATAAGCCTACTTACAACAAAGCTTAAAGACCTGAAAGTGTTTTCTTTTCTTGTAAACGAGAGCCTAAAGTATTTTCCCAAGCCCAGGGTCCCAAGCGCCTCGGAAAGTTCGGAAAAGTTTGAAAATAAGGGAATTGATGCCCATTATTTTCAGAGGTATAGGCCTGAAACCATGACTGTCGAAATTAACTTTAAAAAGGAGGCAGAAATTAAAAACAAAATCGTCGGAGGTTGAATCAACAGCTGATCATCATCAACGTAAATAAACAAAAGTGGTTGAGCAGGGGCGTAAATCCGTTTTTGAAAGTGGGGGGGACACACTGACAGTGGGGTGAATCAATAAATAGTGGCCATCGCGTTGCGCTTGCGCGACGCAGGGGGGTGTCTGAGGTAAGTAAGAAACTTTTGCAAAATGAATGCCTAATTGAAGCGATTTGGTGGCCCATTTTGGCACTATTAGTGTGTAAAATTTAAGTTTAAAAAAGCCAAAAATTTGTGAAATGACATTCCACGAAGCCTTTCGTGGAAAAGTTTTCCCTATTATTGTAGGCCTATTAATTACATAAATTGGTAAATGTGGTAAGCAGAAGTGAAAATGGCTACTTGTTTACCCATTACGCAGGGGGTTGCAAAATGAATACCTAATTGAAGCGATTTGGTGGCCCATTTTGGCACTATTAGTGTATAAAATTTTAGTATAAAAAGCCAAAAATTGTGAAATGACGGTCCATGAAGCCTTTCGCGGAAAAGTTTTCTCTATTATTGTAGGCCTGTTACATAAATTGGCAAATGTGGAAAGCAGAACCGAAAATGGCTACTTGTTTACTCACTACGCAGGGAGGTGTCTCAGGGGGGATGTTCCACCCTGAGAAGTTGGACCGTTTATTTTGCAAAATGAAGGTCCAATTGAAGCCATTTGGTGCATCATATATAAATCATTGCTTAAACAGAAAAAAGGGTCCGAACTCAATTAGCAAAATTTTAAATGTTACACAGGTCCACTGATATGTTAGGCCTATAAAGGTGTAGCGACCACTTGTTTATACACATAAGGGGGGTGTCTGAGGGGATGTTCCTTCAGACTTTGGAAAATTTTACAAAATGAAGTCCAACTGAAGTCATTTTGTCAAAATTTTACTTGAGATTTGAGATTCACAATGAAGCATGCATGGATTGATGTTGAAATCAGCATTGAGTCCATCTTAATACCGACTTTTTTTGGTGATAAAATGTGACAGGCCCTGCATATAGGCGGGCCTGCAGGAATTTTCACACGCTTATGGGCCTTGGACCCGCCTTCACGCAATGCCTAAAATAACCACAGGCCTAATATATAACCGACTGTGCGGCATGGGCAGTGATGGGCATACTCAATTACATGCAATTTAACCTTTTTCTTCTTTTTGTCTCCCTTTTCTCTTCTCTTTTTCCTCCCTTTCTCTTCTCTTTTTTTTTTTTTAGGGCTGGGGACCAAAAAGTGGGGGGACATTTGATATTGTGTCCCCCACTTTAAAAAGTGAGGGGGACGTGTCCCCCTGTCCCCCACCCGATTTACGCCCTTGTGGTTGAGTAATCGATAGCAACAATCGTCGACGCGTCATGGATGTCGACTTTTACCCATGATGCTCTGCGCGAAGTAGATCAGCCAGGCGTGATCGTAGGTGGCGCGCTGTATTTGGAATCGCGTCAATTGGATTTCCTACTATAGATTAAATAATATCTGTATAATGTTGAGCTCACCGAATTACTAACACTTTTATTTTCAAAAGTCGACTATAATGGTCTGACACGTACACCCAACACCACAAATAAAATACACAGAGAAGCAAAATTTAGCCTTGATTAAGGCATTTCTTCTGACTTTTTCTCTATTCATGTCATGTACAGGACGCATGTATAATCAGTGGTAGTATATAGTACTGGACTCCCTCGAATTTTTAGTCAGGTCAGATTTTTTTTGTGTGTAGGACGAGGAGCTGGCTAGCTCATGAGCTAGAGAGTAAGTGTGTCTATTGGGCATTTTGCTCAAACACTAGACTACCCATGCAGTGCACAGTGTGCCTAGGGATATAAAGTGCGATAAGAGAGTCCACTATCTGCCCCAGAAAGTCAAATGTCAAATGGATTTTTAAAATATCATGGGATGGTAAATAATTATTTTGAAAGAATAACTTCAACATTTTGGAAAAGAAACAAGAATTTTTCGAAGAAGCAAGTGGCAAATCGTCCAAATATATAGTGTTCCTTCGTTAACTAAGTACGTCCAAGGACCTGCAGAAAATCTAAGCAAACTTGTGATCAATGTACGTTTTACAATATTCCTGGAACACCTCGCAAAATGTCACTGCGGAGTTGATATCCTAAGTCCAAAGTTGAATCCACATCACTTACACAGAAATAATAATTATGTGACGTGTCATGTAAAAAGGAGGCAATTTTTGGGCAGGATTGTAAATGGAGAAATAGCCAAAAATCTGCCCGGGGTGATTTTTTCACAATTTGAGTTTGTTGCGAATTTGTGATGTTATTAAATATTTAAAATATTGTTTGATAGTTTCAGACCAGAATATGGTATCTTGTATTTTTTGGAGATATTTTTCAAGGTAATTCATACTCTCAACATTGTCAATAACATTTTTAAAAGCCGATATCTCAATTTCCAATTTTATAATACCATAAATTACAAACTCGATATCTTCGCTTAAGAATGTAAAGTGTGCTGAGGCTTGAGGATCAACGTCTAGGCGTTATGCCTGTGCGTAGCGCACTATAAATCACTGCGGTTTTTTTCTTCGTTTTTTTTAAGAATGTCCGATTTCATTGGGGAAAACGGCGTTGTGGAGCAAAATGTCAATATTTAAGATATGTAAAAACCTCAAAATTGATAACCTGCCCAAAAGTGTCTCCCTTTGACATGACACGTCACGTATGTGCATGATCACCCTACATACATACGTACAAACACGACGTTCCAACCATTTACCATGCTCACTCAATATCGACCCACCAAATTAGGGTTTTCCACTTCCTGGAACACCTCTCAAACTGTTTTTACACTAATGCAGCTACACTTACAACAAATATGCACCTACTCTGACACCACACACACACACCCCTGTCTCCACCCCTACACATCCCACATATACACACACCACAACTTATGATCAATGTATGTTTTTCATATTTTCCTGGAGCACCTCCCAAAATGTCAGTTTGCCAGATTCAGGATATACCTTTTCGGTAAATCCCACAAGCCTTTGCGGCTAGACCTGTGATGTCGTCACGCCGATGCGTATATCGTTACTGCGCGCTTTACGGGTTTAAAATGCGCAGAAGCGATGTTTACTAAACGATGTTCGCATCTGCGTGACGTCAAATGACGACACATGGGATTTACCGAAAATGTCAATTGTTTAACCGTGAAAGGTGAGGCAAAGATATTATACCCAAAGATTACCGACTCAAAATTTCACCACACGTAATGTCCCTGTCAGACTTTCCTGCCGCTTGCCGGCCGCTGCGTGACGTATTAACCAATGACAAGCCTTGATTGTGTCCGTTTGTCTGTAATGCGCGTGCGCCACGCCGCTCAGCGGCATGGTAGTATGAAACATACCGCGGAAACATGGCATGTTGCCTCAGGGGATCGACGCTAAGTCAGGTACCGCGTGAGCAAACTCATAATAGCGCAAATAGCGCGAGCGTACACAAAAGAAACTTCGCGCGTAAGATAAGCGATGTCGCCAGGTCTGTACGCTGTACCGGCGTCAGCTGAATTCGAGTACGCTTAGAGAGCACAGGCATGGAAAATTCAAATCTGTGTATTACACAGAATTAGAGAAGGAGAACCAGGACTCCCTATACCGCCACGTACAATCGCGCCGTCAGCTATGGGGAGAAAATTGGGGGTATTCGGGTCCTTGTCGACGGTGCGCGGAGATGAACGAAAACAACTCTGCGTCTCATCTGAAGCGTCTTGGTACTCGCGTGCAGGTCGCATCAAGTGCGTCTCTCAAATGCGCCCATTATCCATGTCGCGCTTGCCGAGACAACGAATGCCTCAAGCGCATTCCGAGGGAAACCGAATACCCCCAATTTTTGCTCCATGCCTGTATTAAGATGGCCGTCGAGTCCTGGTTCTCTGGTTTTAATTCTGTGGTGTATTAATAATCTAAGGTATGAAACCAGCGTAACCACAGAGGAGTAAGATAAGACAGAGCGCGTACCACCAGTCAAAGTCTCCGTCTCATCCGATAATGAGGGCCGATTGTTCCATGAAATGCGACAGGCGAGACTGCTACGCAATTACCGCGTATTTTCATGGTCTATCGCGTAATCGCGAAAGCACGCAACGCTATATTGCGTATACGCGAAGGCAGGCAGCGCTGGCGTGATTGTTAGACACTGCACGATCGAACAATCGGCCCTCATGAATATGCGAGAACTTACCGTATACAATACACGGGGACTTTGACTGATGGTACGCGCTCTGTCTTATCTTACTCCTCTGTGAGCGTAACACAAATCCGCCATATTGTTTGTCGCTCATGGAGAGCAGATCAGATCATAGCGTCGGTACTCTTTGATTCTACCTCATTGTGATCAACAGATTGGTTCCTCAAGTTGTACCAGAATGTTTTTATAAAAAATATGATCCCGATCATGGTGTGGTAATATCATCAACGCCAGTTCAATTTATCATTCAATTTATCAGAATGCCGTCTTGATTTCAGGGGTAAATACACCCAATTAACAAAGGATTATGATATCAGCAATATGTATATAATAGGCCTAGACCTAAACTAAATACCATATACCGAAGATCAGGGGCGTAAACATTATTATGATTATTCCTCACAAAAATGGACTATACTAATAAATAACAAAAGTAGTAAAATAAAAAGCGACATTGTAATGTTTGCAGCTATATTTCATTGAAGTGTCCAGGGTTTTCTTTAAGCAATTTGCTGAAGGGGGGGGGGTCGGCCTAAAAATGATTTTTTTGCACCCTTTCAATTATGATTTTTTTCCTCTGAAGAGGTTAATACATTGCCTGGGGTAATTTTTGAGTTTGGTATGTGTTCACTGAATTTTTGACCCAATTTTTTCGCCAGGGTGCTCAAGAATCTAAAACGCGGGTGGGGGTGGGGTGGGTTGTGAGCACAAATGTTATTCTACAATTATTTTTTTCATTTATAACTACTATTAAATACTACCTCTAACCACACCACCTCTGCCATTTGTCTTGTTGGCGCCATTAGATTGTTTCAAGGCAAATATAGACCCCATCACCTCCAGATTAAAATATCGGCCATTTCTATCAAATCATGGAATATTTGAACACGTCTGTTTCAAAGAATTTGTAAGCATTGGACGTTGTACTATGGATAACAAGTGGTCCTCACGAAAGCGTAAACATAACGTTTTTCACCCATAAAAAAGGGGTATACATCCAAATGTCTTAAGGTAATCATAGATCCATCCCTTGCGCTCGGTTTAGTGACAGTAACGTCAAAATCGACCATTGCAATGGGAAGAGGAGTTGAAACCAAAGGCATTATAAGTTTCTACAGTAAAATTCATCATTTTGATTTTGCTATTATGATGTTATAGGCTATTCCAGATGAAATCTACATCCCCTGTGTGTGAGATTAAGGTCATGTCTTTTACAGGGATGTGTGGATTTCAACTGGAATAGCCCATTTTAAGGATGGACTTTAAACTTGTACAGTTAAATTAGAATATATTTTTCTTTCCTTTCATGTTTAGCAGAAAATCCGGTGAAAATTGATTGTTCGTGGAATTTTAGTCGAAATTAATTTTACCTGCACTTTTCCGATTCACGCTATTTTAGCTCAAAATGGACAGAAACCCTTCCCGACAATTATTACTAGTATTATTTCAGCATTTTGAGTGTAGAATAACGAATTGAAAATGTGAAAGAAGTCGGACATTAGGGCTTTAATATACGAGTAGAAAAATGTAAGGGGTTGCAAAAACCCAAAACCAATACTGAACCAATAATACTATGCTTGTTTGTACTCAATTTGATGCATTTTTCATGCTGGTTCCAAATATGGTCATGACAATGTACAATTCCGAAATTTAATAAAAAATTGAAACGTGTCGTCTGCACCCGACATCCGCGTGGAGAGAGTTAAGGTTAACAACTATTTTAAACTGTTACGATTTGGTAGTTCACAGCATCTTGCGAATGGTAGGGAGCTTTGGCAAAAATTGCATTGATCATTTCATAGCAAGCTTGTAGAAAAATTCTAATATCACAGATATACTTTTGTATATAGGTCCTGTGGTTCTTGAGTTATGTTGTAAAGAGACTGAAACAACAACATTTTGGTAAAACTTACATAAATTATTAAATCAACCACGTTTTCAAAGTATATGATTTGTAGAATGAACTTTTGCGAAACTTCAAAGTGTTATTTTACAATAATATATTGATTTAGATAATGAAAATCGATTTTTTTTTACTACTTCGACTGTGGCTGCAAGTGACCGCACAGACATACTTCACCAACACCGACTTCATTTAATTACGTGAAAACGCGGTAATGTCATCAACGCCAGATCAATTTATCATTCAATTTGTCAGAATATTATCTTGATTTCAGGGATAAATACAACCAATAAACAAACAAGATATAAATTTTAGATTATACCTTTATTGGAAACAAAATACCATATAAAGATTAGCGTCATCAGTTTTCTCCCATCAGATAAATTGGATTATATGCTTTATATGGAGGGTTTTCGATTTCAGCAGATGCTGTTTTACATAGTACTTGTATGGCCGTGATCCACGCCCCATCTTACCTATAAGTTTCATGTTTGTTTTTAGACAAAAATGTGAAATTTAATGTCCAGAAGACATGTGTACTGATGTGTATGAAAAATTCGTAATCTTTTTCATAATATTAAAATTTTGAGCTAACCATTAGCCTATACTCAATATTTTCAATGCTATAGACTTGTGCCAAGTATTGTAAGAAAACATGCTAATTGCATATTTTCGGCCCTTTTCCTCAAATTACAAAAAGATTGAGATTGGACTTTTATTGCCAGTTAGAACTAAACAATTAGGATTTAGGTATGTTTCATTTGACAAAACAAGATAATATTTTGATAATGCTGTATTTTTCTGCAATCGGGAGTGGTATTGGTTCAGTTAAGAACCACTGAACTTCAGTGGTTCTTAAGATAGCTCTTGATATTTTGTGAAAATATCTCAATACTTTTTTGTCTATAAATCAACATTATTTACAAGAAACCCAAACGTGAGTGAAAATATGACAAAAGGTGAACATGTGAAGCGAAGACCGGGAAGACGAGGAAGATTGTTGTCCTCCTTCAATGATGTTCCCCTCTTTTTATTTTGTTGTTCTTCTTCATATTTTACGAACAAGTTTGACCTATATATTGTAAACCCTATAACTGTATAACCAGATATTTTGCTATCCCTAACACAGATGGTTTGCAAATTTAATGCATACATTTCTTTTTAGATCATATTTTAAGGGGGTACTACACCCCTGCCCAATTTGGTGCCTATTTTTGCATTTTTCTCAAAAATTATAGCACATTGGTGATAAGTAAGATATGTATATTATAGGGGCAAGAACTACAACTACTGCGCTGGAAATTTTATTTCAGCACAGACAATAGTTGTGGAGTTACAGTCAAAAATGAGGAAAACCAATATTTGATCAATAAATCAATAACTACTTGCTTTGAGTTGCTGAATTTTCAGTACAGTAGTTGTAGTCCTTGCCCTATGATATACATATCTTACTTGTCACCAATGTGCTATAATTTTTGAGAACAATGCAAAAGTAGGCCAAAAATTGGCCAGGAGTGTAGTACCCCCTTAAGAGCAGGACATTCGCAACATCGGTCAATGTTCTATGATATAAATGCTATATCTTTTACGAAAATGTTTGACCTATATATCGCAAACCCTATAACTGTAAAACCAGATACATTGCTATCCCTAACACAGATGGTTTGCAAATTTAATGTATACATTTCTTTTTAGATCCTATTTTAAGAACAGGACATTCACAACATCGGTCAATGTTCTATGATATAAATGCTACATAATACCGATTAGATAAAAAATTAATTGGTATCATTTTATGAATGGTTTACCTGTTAGGATTACCTGTGATACAAGTTAACCACGGAAGCATTTTGATATTGGTTTCTATCAATGATCGTAATTATGCTCATCTATCAGTACACAGTTCTGTGAGGCAAAAAAAAAACTAGTTTGTTTCCTGTAGCGCGCATTACGTTTTTGACGGCTTATTTTGCGCATTAGAAATTTTTTCACTTACAAAGAAAAAAACACCCCAAAACGGAAACAAATCGCAAAAAATAATATAAAACACTACTGGAGTAAACATTTCCACATCACGCAACAAACGAGCATAGTGAAAAACTACTGGAGAAAATATCACACATTTTAAATATCTTTTTAATCTGCAGGTTGAAAAGGGATCATAAATATTCTTGAATATGAAGAAATATGATTTTTTGTGTTCTCTGGTCAGAGAGTCTCATGCACTGTAAATTCCCATTCCAATTGGCAGAAAAAAAGGTTTTTTTTTTTTTTTTTATTTGAAGACACGGATTATAAAAAATAAAAATAAAAACCGCATTTCGCATTTGACTTTCTTGACCTGCTACAGGAAACAAACATGTTTTTTGGGCCTGATACCGGAATCATTTTGATATTGGGTTTCAATGACCGTAATTATGCTCATATATCAGTACACAGTTCTCAACCCCTAATATGCTCTTACACTAATAGAATGACCTTTGAATATGGTTGATAAAAAAACTTTGAGCTATGATTTTTGAATAGAGATTACCGGTATCGAACTATGTCACGGGGAATGATGTGACGTTTGAAAGTGCAGAGCGTGCGGAAATTGGTTCTGACACGCAAGAAAATGATTACATATTGATTACAGGTTGATGCAGATTAAACAATTGAAAGAATCATGAACCAACGAATATATAAGAACCACCTGAAGGCAAGCATCTTCACTTCTCTGCGGACTTGGTTCTTCGAAGCATCAACAGCAAAGTGCGTCAATAGCAAGGAAACAAGGTAAGATTGATCTTTTAAGGTTAGCAACTATTTTGAACTTTTGCGAATTCACAGCATCTTGCGAATGGTATTGAGCTTTGGCAAAAAATGCATTGATCATTTCATAGCAAGTGTATAGGAGAATTCAAATAAAATAAAACAAACGAAGACGGGAAACAGTTGTACAGCAAAATATCACAGATATACTTTTGTACGTCCAGGTGGTGTATGACGTGCAGTCCCTAAATTCAGTAAATTTTCATCGTCAACCGTGTAATTGAATGGGATTATTTTGAAATTTTAAAACGCTCGAATATCACAAACAAATAGGCCTATGTTGATAAATAATATAAATACAAGCTAAAACCGGTGGGGTTCGGTAATGAACCCCACAAAACTAACCGAGTATATGGAAAATGCCATACGGCCGGGCGGTTTCACGAGTTGCCGGCTCGATCATGTCATCCGCCGCCTGTGTACGTCCTTAGGTTATGTTGTAAAGAGGGCTGAAACAACAACACTTTTATAAAACGTACATGACTCATTCACAACAATAAATCAAGCAAGTTTTCAAAGTATATGATTTGTAGAATGAACATTTGCAAAACATCAAAGTGTTATCTTTCAATAATATATTGATTTAGATAATGAAAATCGATTTTTTGGCTGCTTCGACCAACAATACCTCATATACCCTAAAATAATTCGCTTCTACCGCTGCTCTACAGCTCTCTACCATGATGCTTTCAAATAGTCAAAAGCTAGCAAGTCGGTAAGGCGTTCGACTCCGATGCATTGGTGCTTTACGATGCGAGTTTCAAATCGGCGCAGCTGTTTGTTTACGTGAAATACTTGAGCTAACTCCCTTGAGCATGTAACTGATTGTTTGCGTTCTGGGTTACCCGTACGAGAACTCGAGGATCTGATACGGGTTGCGAAGGTTTATTGTGGTACGCATACGGTATGCGCTTCTTAATAAATTCCTTATTAGGCCTAAATTGTTTACCTACATTATGGTGTATCTTGGGCATAGTGCAAAATGTGCTGAGGTCGCGCCGCGCAAGTGGGTTTACGCATAAATCACTGCGTTTTTTGTCATGTATTATGGCCTGCATGCAGTGCGCAAAGTACCAGTTAGCCTATATGCTGCACTTTAACGGGCTCTGTTGCAAAATTCTAATAAATATCAATAAAAGCTCGTCATTTTTGTTGTATTTTTCATATGCTCATTATGCATTGCTAGTGACAAGTTGCATTTAGTTATACACTTAATGTTTCTACTTGTTGTTACCTTGTAAAAGGGATGTTTTAAGCTCCCGAAATGTTGGTTGATTTGTCTTTTTTAACCTATATTCGACAAAGAGTCTTCACCAATTATTTCGCTTGGTTTCTTATATTAGGAATCTTTGAGATCTAAATTCGCCGTAAAAGTAGTGATGTGACAGAATTGCCATAGCGATAGGTGATTTTTTAAATGTATTGCCCTGCACTCTAAGTAGGCTACACTCGTCTGCGTATGTGTACAATCATAATTAAACATCTAAAAAAAAAAGTAATTACCCCCTAAAAATATTGGACATTATTCACAAACGGGCTATTGTATTACAAATCTGTAAAATGTGTTGGAAGCAGAATTTATTTCTGTACACATTGACACCTCGTTTGTAGCAGTTGTCTAAATATTGACGTCACCAATGCAACCCAAGATTTGAAAGTTGCAGTAAATTCCGTCTATAGCACTTTGGTGTGTTTAAGTAAAAACTTTGGTTATTTGAAAAGGGAATGAAAGAGTTGTTTTATTTTGTATTTGTAATATGTAGGAGTAGAGGTTCCTGAAAATACCAGTAATTTCTAAAAAATGTCAATGCTAATTATTTTCAGTTATTAATAAACACGCCCATGTGATTTTAAAGTGTTACATAAACCTAAACATTTTTATTTGCAGTGTATGCACAATTATGGAGTGAACCTCTGAATAAAACTCTAAAATGTACCACACGGCACAAACAAAGATTGAATCAGCAGGGCAAACTTAAACTGATCAATGCCTTTTGTTTGAAGCACAAATTTATAATATTGTTTTTATCAATAATCAATATTATTAATGAGCTAAAATTACTGACAAGTGTCATTAATTGTTGCCAATATATTGCTAAAATTCAATGCATAATATTGTTCAGGGTACTTCGTTAAGGGTACTTTGTTTCTCGGTTTTAAAACAGCAAAAATGCTGTGAAAAACATTCGTGGTCACCTCGAGGTAGTTTGTGTGTGCGATGACACCCATACCATAAGTACAACCAGGCCGTTGCAACTCATATACCACCGCAATGCAAAAAGGTGGCGACACTGTCGGCTTCCCCCGTGTATTACCCGCCAGCGCCATTGATAAGTCACGGCCGCTGCCATTAATATTGAATATTGCTACAATTCATTTGTTTATGTTTCTTATATTCTTTCTTTTATAACTATGACCATTTATACCTGTACGTTAAATATTAACTGTCATGACTGTATCCGTTTGTTTGGTAAATTTTCATGAAATATTGATAAATTGAAGAATTTGTAATTAAACCCTGGGCGTCGCCATTTTAGAAAAGTGAAGAAAAATGCTGCTGCCACCACGACAGTACTAAAAGCTATATGCGTAGTGCTGTGGAGACTTACTTTAACATGACGTCACGAATATGCTAATTAAAGAAAAATGCTGCTGCCATCTACGTCCACATGTTGCAAGCGTGACGATCGCTGACTTCACATCGAAGATCGGAGTTGCAAGTCCATCGCACTTCGTGCTCTATTATACGTCCATGGTACAACATGCAACTTTAAAGATACATTCAGTGATCCCAGCAAAAGTGTAAAAAACAATTACTGAACATTTCATTAAAATTTATTTTTCTTAGATTAACAATTTGACAAAAACGAGGAAAACAGCAGTGTTGACAAAGCCCGGGGGGGTTCTCAGTACAAATGACCATACGGGGACGTGCCGCAAATATGGGTAGCATTTTCAGCCTCTCGGTATATCAATGACCCCTTTTTCAAAGCCTATTTTGGTATATAAATGGGTCCTTTTTTCAAAATTTTCTCATTTTTTTCGGAAAATAGCCCAATTTTTCCTTAATCTAGCAAAAATTTTCCCAAAATTTTGGGAAAATTTGTAAAAACTAAGACAATTTGGGTTAAATTTGGCTGAAAATTTTGACTTTTGGTATATAAATGGGTCCAAATTTCTTGAAAAATTGGTATATTTATGGGTCCACTTTCAAATTCTCAGCGGCACGTCCCTACCAAAACCAAACTTGAGTACCCCCCCGGGTGACAAAGTTGAAGCCTATTCAAGGACAAGTAGCTAATTTCTCTAAAATGCCCTATGTTAACTGACGGGTTTCAGCTTATAACCACTATATCAGTTATATAGCAGGCTATTTCCCGAATAAGCAAATCGCGGAGTAGGTCTTTAATTAATGAACAAAACAAGGAATTTGTTTTATTTGGTTTGAAGTGTGTATTCCTGGGTAAGATGAGATGCAATGCTCTTTAAAAATGACATTCCTGTAAAAAATAGACAATTGTTTTACCGTTATTTTACGGAAATATTTCTAACAGACTGACTGTAAAACTTCAACAATTCCGGTGGTTTTTTTTACTTCAGCATGTTAAGATTGCTTGTACAAAGAATCATTGTACCGGGTGTCCCAAAAAAGGTTACATGTAGATTTCTGAAAACAATCTATCTATAATTTACCCCATGAAATGTTCATAATAAAAACAATTTACCCAAATTACTTAGATCTTGTGAATCTTATCGCATTTCTTCCATTGCTCCTTAAGTGGTCATTTTGTTTGTTTGTTTGTTTGTTGTGGTGCGCTTGTCTAAAAACTGTGTTTGTCTTGGTTTTCTTTTTTTACAGATATTCAAGATGCAGGCGACTCTCTCAATTTTGTTGCTTCTTTCCGTTGGGATATGCGTGAAAGGTATATATAATACGATTTATGTCGTCTGAGGGCGGGCAAGAAAGTGATTGTGCAACGACTGCTTCATGTTAGATTTTGAAATAGCATGTTCAGTTACCCTTAGGCCTAACACCTTAACAATCCCACGTTTCAAGTTCTCAGTTTTAGTCTCTCTTTTGTTCAGAAACCAAAAATGGATCAAAAAAGGAGCAGATCTTGTCTGCAATCATAACACCGAAAGCTGAATTTATACTTCAAGTTTCTAGCAAAGGGTAGAGACAAAGATATTGGTAATGACGTCAGTCAAGAGCTCAGGCAAATTTTAAATGACAAAGGGCAGCTATTGCAAAACCACTTCTTGCATTAAATTTGATGTATTTAAAGGATGTCTCCAGCAATGACAACATTATGCATTATATGATAGAAAATTAACTATCAAGCACGAATCACGTGGTTTTATTTGAAACAAACTCATATTAACTATAAAAACGAATTAATACATGCCGTTTCTCAACACGCGATATTCAAAATTCCCGGGCGCCGAAATTGTCCAGTGCAATGACGTCCTGGTAATACAATAAAGGCTGACAACAATTGAACACAGTTAACCATGACGTCATTGCACTAGACAATTTTAGCGCAGGAAATTTGAATATCGCGTGTTGAGAGCCGGCTGTTTTTATTCATTTTTATGGTCAATATGAGTTTGTTTCAAATAAAACCACTTGATTTGTGCTTGATAATAGAGGTTATCCATGTTCTATAAGCTGCATATCCTACCAACGACTGCTATACCTTGTTTAGGACATTCTAAAGAAGTACCTGCATGTGCAACCATGGCTGTTTCAAAATAGCCCGCCAAAGTCATACAGGTAAGTCCGAGGTCGTGCATTGAATTAGTTTGAATGAGGAATACTACGGGAACCAGTGCCTTTTGTTAGAAGTCACACATGAGTGAAGTGGATAACCTCTATTGTTTTTCTAACATATAAGGCATAAATTTGTGATTGCCGGAGTCATCCTTTAAGCTGAATTTATAGATGAGTTGACCTCAATGTTTATCAACAAAGGCAAGGGACCAGTATATCGATATGCTTCAGCGAACAGTATACAACCACTACACTGTTCAATAGCCTTATTATGAAGTGGCGGGAGGTTTAAAAGCACGGGCCCTCAACAAAATATATGATGCGCGCGCATACTGCCAGGCAAAAAACGAAGGAAATTATGATGATGCAATGACGTCAGAAGTCAACTCATCTATACTCGATCGTTTGTGCGGAAAAGCGATTCTCGCGCATGCTCAGTGTTTACTTCCGTTTTCAGAGCGTCAAGCCGATCAATCGATACCATATCGCTGAGGCAAAAACGATGTTGCTTTTGCGAGTTGAAGAAATAGCAACTTTGGAGCGATATCGCTTGACATGTGAATGCATCAACCAATCATTTACTACCAACTGGATCTATTCTGTCGGTCCGTGTCACGTCACTTCCGGTTGATAATGCGACTCACGGTCGAGTGAAAACAAATTCTTGGTTAGATTTTTTCTTCATGATTTCTGTCATTAGTGTTGTGTATATCTCGATCACAAATAGTCATCAGTGAAATCAAACAAGTTTCTAAGTCTGCAGAGTATTAGTTACTTACTTGATTTATCGTTTAATATAGTTACAAACAAATAAATTCCATGGCTTAGTGTCGGTTTTTCCGAAATTGAAATTGGAGTGAGCAACATCGATATTTAGCCTCCTTCACCGCCGGTTTATGTCATTCATAACAAACCGTGAGCCACGTGAAGCTTGGGTCCAAGACTAGAAGTAGCCCGGATGTTGGACCGACAGAATTATTTTGCTAATTAATTTACCTTTTTCGATTATTAACTTTCACTACTGAATCAATTCAAAGTAATAATTATTGGCTGCAATGGATGTTATAAAAATGTATTTTGTGGCGCCATTTAGAACATTTTAATTGTCGTCTGCAATCTCTATCGCCGCACGGTTGTTTGATGGGATCATTTATTAGTTTTTCAAATAAAACGTCATCATGTCCAACCAAATTTTAGGCTTAAACAGCTAAATGTGATATCATGCTAAGGTATGAGTTATTCTCAACTTTGATTACCCCTCTTTTACAAATTATTCACTTTTATAGCATTTTAATAGCTAAAATTGGGGGCGCTATTTAGTTACTGGAAATTACTCTTTCAAGCTTTTAATACAAATAATTCCTTTTATTGATTGATAAAATATGTTTATCAAATTTCCTTGTTGCTTGTTTCACCTATTCCAGCTGTTTAATGGCGGTATTAATCACACAACCCTTGCAAATAAAGAAATATGATTTAGGATAAATAGCGCCATCTATAATTTGCATTTAGTTAATAATGAAGCCAATTTTATATACATCAAACAGCCGTGTGAATCAATTCAAAGCAATAATTATTGGCTGCAATGGATGTTATAAAAATGTATTTTGTGGCATTTAGAACATTTTAATTGTCTTCTGCAATCGCTATCGCCGTGAAAGTATTAATACAAAAGCGACGAGCGATGCATCGCAATCGCTCGGCGATCGAGTATACAGCAAAATGAGGACAATGTCACCAAAGTTCAAAGTTATGAGCTGATTTACATTCAAATTCTCATTGAAATCGTTAATGTTTAAATGGCGTTTTCAACTTAACTATATACAAATTGGCTTTCTATTGTCTCATTTTGATGACATTTACAACAAATTTAAAGAGCTGATTAGAAATTTATTATTTTCTATTTGAAGGTTCTGAGGGGTACAATCATTCATATTGCTTACGTAACCTTTTATCATCATAATGGAGCTCCAGAAAATGATGCCGAAAATTAAAAGTGTAATTCTATGCAGCTTTAACTAACCATATTAATATAATTTCTGTTTTTTACGAAATAAAGCATCATGTATATGGCCTTCTGATGGTACAGTAGTAGAGGTCGGTGGCTCCTTTGTACCAACCAATCCGGCGAACACATATAGTAACTGTGACTGCGAAACAGGAGGCTGGAAATGTGACACAGTTGATTCTATGAATTCTATTAAGAGAGCAGGAGCAGGTATGTTGTAAATTACAGGAAAATTACGGAAAAAATGTGTAATTATTCAAAATTTCGCAGACACAATTGTATCCCCTTCATCATTTCCATTCTAAAAAAGTGTATGCTTTCAAAAAGGTCTACATGTCATGGTTACTTTAAAAATGATAATGCAAATAAACTCAATGTTGGGGAGGTGTGTATATGGACACTTAACTACGTACAATTGAAAGGAGCTTCATTTTACTTACACCACGGTTTTCTTCCGTTTCAAAAATATCCATAAATGACAATTTTATCTAATAGTGCGGTATGGTATGTATTCCCGTAGGATTTGTTTGCTAAAATTGATTTTTTTGGTGTTTTGACTTCTATATGGACCAAACTGTCATAAAATGACGGGGTTCAAATTTTCACACCCCTCCCTCGCTTTTTGGGGGTCACCTAAGTTTTGGCCCCCGTAACCTATTTTTGAACCTATTTCTAACATTTGTTAACAAATATTAATAATGTTTGAAACTTTTTTGTATCTGTTAAAGTATACTGAATATTAAGGGACTATCCTACCAATTTTTAATTTTTTCAATAACACTTTAGCTATGATCATTGATAAAGCCTTTCATAGACGACGGAAGCGGGGTGATAGGCCTACATCCGCCCCTAAAATTTGGCGAGGGGGACGTCCCTCCCTAAAAATCGTAATAGAAGAAAAAAATAAGCAATGATTGCCCTATGCATCTTACTTTTTAACACGAAAAACACTCTGTTTGGGCCTAAATTAGGTACAATTGCAAAATTTGTGGCTAAAATAGTCTGAAATTGAAATTTTTCGCGCGCTTCGTGCAAAACCAAGTCCATGTAAAACATCAGGACTAAAATATACTCGTCCCCGACCCCCCCCCTAAATTATAATGCTTCCGCCGCCACTGAAGCCTTTAATCTTACACAACGATTGAGAAATATTTTAACATTTACTATATTTATTTCTTTTCAATGAAACAAGAACAATGTGTATGGCAAGCAGGAAAGGATAATGAAAAGACAGTCAACATGAATGAAGAATTCGATCCAGAACACGATTTTTTCGGAAGTTGTACTTGCATAGCAGGGGCTAATGGCAAGCCAAAATTTTCTTGCGTTGGTAAATCAGCAGCAAAGAGAGGAGGAGGTAGGTAAAATAATTATATGGATTTTCATATTCTTGTCATGGTTACTTCAAAAATTATACCGAAAATAAACTTTAGGTCAATATGGGGGAGGGGGGTTGTCCGTTTACGGACACTTGTAACTATACGTACATGCAATTGCAATGAGCTTCATAATTATTAACACCACCATTTTTCCCATTTTATTTCATCTGGGGAAAAATACCTAAAATGACAATTTTTGTATTGAGTTATCCCTCACTTTTAAGCCATTACTACCATTTTTTAGTTTCTTTAAAAGGGGGTACTACACCCCTGGCCAATTTCATGCCTATTTTTGAATTTTTCACAACAATTATAGCACATTGGTGACAAGTAAGGTATGTATATTATAGGGGCAAGGACTACAACTACTGTACTGGAAATTCAGCAACTCAAAGCAAGTAGTTATTGATTTATTGATCAAATATTGGTTTTCCCTCATTTTGACTGTAACCCCACAACTGTTGTCTGTGCTGAAATAAAATTTATAGTGCAATAGTTGTAGTCTTTGCCCCTATAATATACATATCTTACTTGTCCCCAATGCGCTATAATTTTTAAGAAAAATGCAAAAATAGGTATAAATTTTGTCAGGGGTGTAGTACCCATGGAGCTATTAAGAATGGAGAGGCAATAGATTATGTAACGTATTGTACACTTTTACAGATTTGAAATCTGACAAGCTATTCATCGAAAGGTACCTTTTGTTTGGGACAAAGGGCTTCCACCATTAAATCAGTAAGCTAACCCGACAGTGTATTAACGCTTTACCTAGCAGACTACTGTCAATAAGTGATCAAACGAAAGTCGCGTGAAAGCGCTTACTATAACGAAAAGTACCTTTTGTTGCCATACCACTCAAGGGTGTAATTGAGTAGCCGTATATGGTTGGCTAAGCAGGTCATAACGTGTACTAATACGTGTATTCGAAATTTCGAATACGCGTAATGGAATCAACCAATCAGCGTTTAGATTCGAGAACGTGGGTTATAATTTCGACCTCGTGAGACTGCCCGCATGTGATATCAACGCAATTGGCACTTGTCCTCGTGCACTAATAACAAACTTCACTTAATAATCAAAAAGCTTATAATTATCATAAGAATAAACTATAAGAAGCGGCAGAAGAATATGAATGAAGATTATTTTGAAGCTTTTTGAAACGGATGATATAGCATTCATTTCTACATACTTACAAAGTATGATGTTTTGCATAACTTTTATTTTGCATAAAGAAACACTGCGCGATGTGTGTTGTAAGGGTGCATACTACCAAATTACTGTCCCCATCATTTATTAGACATTAGGATAATCATCCCTGAAAACAGAAACATACAGTCATGCAGCGTACACTTAAGTGTGAAACATGTGTTTGAACCTGAGGTAGGCCTATACTAGTTTCAGGTTTGAACATACATGAACACTAACTTATGCAGGATATACCCCATGCAGCATACGCCTATACAGTACAGTAGGTCTGACCAAACACGGAGAAGTTGAAGGTCACTCTGTATATTTATCTTGTACCTGACCAGCATGCAAATCCCTCAGAATTTAGAGAACCGCAGGTCAAGGGCATGGCTGTGTATGTGTTGTTCGGTATCGGCCGCTTTAGGGGCAGGATACGGTCACTGTTCTAATATTCTCCACTTTCAAAGAATAATTCCTATTATAATTTATATGTAGCCTAGCCTAATACTTTAGGATTCAGTGTGGAGACAGATATATACAGATATTGCTAATTCATTTGTTACATACACTATCCGCTGTTTAAAATGTTTTTATTCCAGGACGGAATAAGTTGGTATAGTGGAGTGTATCCTATCTATTATTTGCTACATTAGAAAATATTTCAACACGGAATAAATGCATTTTAATTCCCCAAGAGAATTTTTGAAAAAGCATTTTGTATAAAGGAAGCCGATAGGCCTACCTTTAACCCTTCTCCCTAAAAAGATATGAAAATACCAAAAACGACTTTATTCTCTGATCTTTTAGCATGTTCTGTTCATTCCCGTCATTTCTTACAAAAACGGCGTGATGTAGCACGGTGAGGATTAAAATTATTTCCGAATTTTTATCTGCAGTGAACGAGGTTGTTTACGTGCCTCGATTTAAATACACGGGCTTTAAAAATTCCCTCCCACGTTCTCGAAACTCAACGCTGATTGGCCTATTCTATTACGCGTATTCGAAATTTCGAATACACGTATTAATACACGTAATGACCCGAATAGCCAACCATAGCCGTAAGCTCAAAAGGCACACATTAGCCGCTGATATGCAGTTCGTTGTGACCCCACTGACTGTAGGTGCTTCATTTAAATAAATTGAATGTGCTTGCTGAATGATTCAGATCAAGGCTGCCATGTCTGCATGTCTATTACTGTATAATGGTAATAGCTACGTATACATGTAACATATAATAAGTATACCGGTATAGGCCTATATAAAAGTTGTTTCACAAATTGACATTTTATTTTATTTTAAGACTGTCATAAACAGTGGCGTACTGAAGGGGGCAGCTCTTTTGTGAGAGGTCTTGGGAGGGGATGAGGGAGGAAGAGGTGGAGGAGGGGACATGAAGAATGAGAGGGGGGCTGCACTACAAATATTACTGTATCCAAATGCTTGTTAAATTACTCGCGCATGCTCCAGCCACTGGACCAATCACAGTGGACTCAGCGAGATCCTGCCGATGTTTGCCGAATGACCAGCCGAACTTTTAATCTTCGTGTGTTCGGCACGGGGATTTTAGAAAGGTCTTTGTGGGTTGAATGATGTTTTGAATTTGACAACTTTCTACTCGCATTTAGACAAAATGGCAATATACACGAAGTTTTTTAAACCTTGAAAATCGGTGAAGAGATAAGGAAAATAATGACATTTTTCAGCGCACATGTTTTTGATCATCGGAATTTTTAGGCAAGTTGACAATTCTGAAACATTTTGAGGTATAAATTTCATCGCAAGATTCACAATTTCTTGGGTTTTTTCGATGAATACTTTGATTTTTTCCATCATCGGAAAACTACACAGTATAACACTGTGCAAGTTTTAACGTGTTACATTTACGAGTTTTGTGTTACATTTAAGCCAAAGTTGGACCAAATTTGAGTAATATTTCGGATTTTCCCGTTTCTACTGCACCGAAGATCATAAGGCCGAATAAAAATAAAACATGTTTCTTGTCCCCTCCCGCTTCCTTTTTTGAGGCCGCTTCAAATTTATTTTCAGTTTTTTTAAATTCAGTCAACACTTTTGAAGAAAGATGTCTTGGAAGTTGATATGTTTTCTATAGCCTTGCCAATATGCAAGAAACATTTCAGGATGGTTCTGTGATCACTAGCAGGGGCGTACCTACCAGAACAATAAAATAAAAAGGGCCTCAAGCCCCTCTTCCTCCTTTTTTAAACCCGGACGAGAAACATGTTTTTATTTTTACTCGGCCAAATCATCCTCCAGTTACGCTCCAGAAGACATGCAAATGCATGGAGTACAATACCAATCACCTGTTTAACTGGTATTGATCAAAGTAATTCTTTGTACTCCATGCATTAGCATATCTTATGGAGCGTGTCTGGAGGATGATTTGATTCACGGCGGGAAATGCAGGGCAGCGTGAGTGAACACGGGTCACTGAATTAGCATAAAGGTCACACAAAACAGCTTCCGCGCAAGCGTGGTAACCTCACAGTGAAAAGTTTGACCTTACAAAGCTGTCGAGTATTTAGATACAGCAGTATAGTGTGTAAGTTCGTAGTGGGCTGGAGGAAGAGAGAAAGAGGGACAAAAAGTATGAGGGGATTGATAAGGGAAGGGAGATAAGAGGAGGGAGTGATACTTTAGCAATGAAAGAATAAGTACAGAGAAAGGAAAAGAAAGGAATGACAAATAAATGTAGGCCTTATAATAATTATTATAGAAACTAAACACAGCCCCTCCCCACACACATAGGCCTAACACTAACAGCACTATAGGCAGCCATTCGATGATGTCAATGCCTTACGTATTTAAAACGCCCAGTCAGATGTATTTTACAACGCACTGAAGGGTCTATTGTTCTATTGTTTCCGATTTGAGCGCTGACATATTGGAAAATGTTTGCCAATCAATATTCATGAGAGTGTACATTCAACGTCCAGTTATCAAAATTGGGTGACATGTGTTTGGCAGGTGTGAAATATATCTGACTGGGTGTTTTAATTACGTAACGTATTAAGGTTTTGGCATCATTAAATGGCTGCCTAGTGCTGTTATATGCTTAGATTCTATATATAATAATAATTATTATTTTCTTTATTCATTCCTTTCTCTGCACTTATTCTTTCTTATGCACACACTTCAGCAGTGGCGTAGATTTATTTATGACATGGGGGGTTAGCATAGGCCTATTGAAACTAAACTGGTGAAATATGGGACAAACGTGGAATCAATTCACGCGAAGCGCTAAAAATGGCATTTTGTGGCTAAAATGACCAAATATGAGGTTAATTTTGACAGAAACCAATACACAGGCGTCAATAGTAGGGGGAGGGTAATTATATCGAAAATCCCCCCTGGCAAAATATTGGGGAGATTTATCCCCAACTCCCCCCGATCTTCGCCGATGTAATTTAGAGCCCTGTCACTGCATCGCTCTCATTCTACCTCTCTCTCCTTCTCCCCCTCTTCCTTTCTTTTTTGCGCTAAAATGGATTTACCCCCACCCCAACTTCCCCCCTCCCCCGATCTACGCCTATGTAATTTAGAGCCCTGTGACTGCATCGCTCTCCTTCTCCCCCTCTTCCTTTCTTTTTTTATTTTCCGCCCTCCCCTACAATCTCGATCACCCATCCGCTTCTCCTCTTTTCATCTCTCGACCCTCCTTCACTGCCTCAATTGGACCTGGCTTTTAAAATGGATATTCGTGATATTAAGAAATCCATTTGATTTTATTGAACAGGCCTATATAACCAACGCTCTGCAGGGTCTATTGTTCTATTGTTTCCGATTAGAGCGCTGACATATTGGAAAATGTTGCCAATCAATATTCATGAGAGTGTACATTCAACGTCCAGTTTGCGAAATTGGGTGAGTTGTGTTTGGTAGGTGTGAAATACATGTGACTGGGCGTTTTAATTACGTAACGAATAAAGGCATTGACATCGTCGAATGGCTGCCCAGTGCTGTTATGTGTTTAGTTATTATATAGGCCTAATAATTATTATTAAATGTATTTATCATTCCTTTCTTTTCCCTTCTCTGTACTTATTCTTTCCTAGGCCTACATTTTATCACTCCCTCGCTCTCATTGTCCCCTCTCACCCTCCCTCTCTCATTCCCATAATTTTCCTTATATTTCTATTTATCTACTTGTCTTTATTATCCCTTCCTCCAGCCCTCATTCTCATTCTCCATATCCACTCCTCCCCTCTTCCTCCCTCCCCCTCCCAAGACTTCTCACAGAGGTGAATCTGTCCCTCCCCAACCCCCTCCCCTCTTTGGGTACGCCACTATTTCTATACTAATCTCCTTCTTAAAATAAAATTAAATGGAAATTTCTTTAAAACAACCTTTATAGGCCTATACTTATACTTACATGTAGGCCCTATACGTATAGCGATTACCATTATAGTGTAATATAGATATATGGACTGGAAATGGCAGCCTTCATACATTCTAATGTGTAATCGATCACCAAGAGCATTCAATTTATTTAAATGAAACACCTATCGTCAGGTGGGTGGTAAAGATGATTGCATCGACAGCTAAAGCCTCCTTATAGTCTTCAGACCCACACAAGCACACATTTGGGATACATTGAGTACAATGGTACCACTTTACACATGACTGCCCTTACACATGACTGTAGTGTGGTCACTTATTGATACTCGCCTGTTGTGTAGAGCGTTAATATGATGCCGGGTCAGTGACCAATTTAATGGCGGAACCCTTTATTCGAAACAATGGTACCACTTTTATGAATAGCCTGTCGCAACTTCTAATCGGCATCAAACGAACAAAAGATTATATAATCTATTGCGACTCTATTTCTATTTAAAACCTCTTTGTATATAACCATGATAACAACATAACAGCTGCGAAGTAGTTAATTATAGAAAGTGACACAGATAGACCTATATACCTGGCAGCAATGACACGTTGTTACGGGTAATCGATCAGCAACTCTATTGAATTTATTTAAATGAGGCGCCTAAATTAAGATGGGCGGTCAATAATTCTATGTCGAGGGTAAAGTGTATTTTTGTGTGTATGCAACAACTCTAGCACACGCTTGTGTGGTATTATAACAAAAGGTACCTCTCGTCCATGTAGACGCTTTAACGTGACTTTCATTTGATCACTTAAAGGAAATCTGTACCATAAACTAATCAATGGGTATATAGTTGCAGTAATAATAAAAACGACAAACAGTAAAAGTCCCAAACTTATATACGTACAAATAAAGGAGAAATTCTTAATTCCTTACGACGATGAACGGTCATTTTGCAATTCATGGCGGCGGACATATTGATACCCGATGAATTTTTTATTACGCTGTAACGGTACCCCGATATTGAAACCAGCGAAATCCCTGCCACCAGCCAAGGATTATTAAATCAGGATGTGACACTTCGTAATTTGCATGTGTCCAATTCATATGTTAATTGCATATTGTTATTAAAATGATGGTCTGACCTGGCCAGAGGGCGTTAATATAAATAGACGTTTGATCAAGGGACAGAGTAGTTTCTGTTTGTATCGGCTACCGAACGAAACATAATTATTATGCACATTCCGACCAGACTAGCTTTGCCAGGCAGAGTAGGCCATGAATATTATTTGAAGTTTTAATTACTAAATTACCATGTAAATTAACCGGTAATTTACCTACTCACAACACTGACATGAATACAAATTATTTAATAATATTATTTCCTCTATCGTTTGATCATGGTAGCTATAATACCTACCATGGTTTGATGTACAGGTTGGGGGGGGGTAAAATAGTTGTGTACTTTTAAATATTAAAATGATGAGGGTGGGGGTCATAACAGTTTTAGGTGGTCAACAAAGTTTTTGGTTCACGGAGAGGGGATGGGGGGTTAAAAAAAATTGTAACAC
The DNA here is from genome assembly GCF_039555335.1 of Amphiura filiformis. Taxonomy (NCBI): domain Eukaryota; kingdom Metazoa; phylum Echinodermata; class Ophiuroidea; order Amphilepidida; family Amphiuridae; genus Amphiura; species Amphiura filiformis. Next base: position 48,348,608 of record NC_092641.1, read on the forward strand.
GAAAAAATATATTGTCACCCCACCAAAGTATTTCTGAACACTCCCTAAACGTAGTTGATTTTTCAGCAAATGTTATTTTTCAGTGAGTTTTGCTTTTATTCTGTGTTAAATTATGGCAAACGGAAACAATCAAAATATGATGTAGCTAGGAAACAAATACTATAATCGCTCCTGGGTGTCACCACCCATGAGCTCCCATGCATACTTTTTAATGTAGGCCTACCGGTAGGGGCCTATTGCCAATCACAAAGTTTGAAATTGTAATTGTTTAATGTAGGCTACTCCCTAACAGAATGCGTTTATAGGCAAGCTGGCGAAGTGACGTACCGGTACTTAAATCGGATTAACTACCATAACAATAGATGAATACAATTTTGACTATATCGCCCGCACTCACGTTCATGTAGTAGGACCTACCGATGCATTGAACCATGGATGTCAAAGAAATGCTAATCACTTGCACCTGTAAGATTAGTCTCTTTGAAAAGAACGGTATTGTATTCAATCTTTTATATGATTGAAGACAGGTGTACAGACGGCTTGACGTGAGCCTATGATTTTTTTTCTGGGGTCTTGTGGTGTACGCTGGTTATCATCGATGTTGAAGTGCCTATAATAGTTCAATGTAAGAAAATGAGCCAATAGACGTGATGAATAAAGATCGGATTTTTGGATTATTAGTGGCGGTATACAATTAAATGTCAAAATTACGGTGCTATACTACTTTTCAACAATAATTCATACTGGCAGGCTACATCAATAAGTGTATTAGTGCAGATTGATATTTTTCGGGATACTTTTCCACAGGGAGGAAGCACATGGCAAAAACTATTGCCGCGGGTGCCATTTTGGAAGGTCACGTGAAGTGTCAAATGATTTTTTGACTTCAAATACTCACTGTATTTCATGCATATCTTATGATTGTCGTATACTTCCTTTCTATTATCGATAGTTTCAATTTCGACATTACTATATCAACAATACATTCCCTTATCAAATTAAAAGACTTTCTTGCAGAAACAAATCACTGTGGCCTGATGGGATCATAGTAGTTGACCCACTTCCGCCCGGTCTAACCTTGCTTGAGGGCGCTTTTTACTATCTTCAACAGGTTCGATTCGCTAAACTTACGACACCTTTATGTGGTGACCTCAATCACATGGGCTGAGTAAGAGTTGATGTGAATTATTCATAACCGATCGATACCTTGCCTCACTTTGTTGAGAGCAAGCCAACAAAATTTGCCATAGGTTTGCGTGGCTAAACAAAAGCCGTGAATTTAGTGTCACCCCCCTGCACCAGCACTCGCGCTCGTGAACTTTGGTGACACGAAGCGAATACTACCAAAGTTCAGATTCAACATTCGTTCAAAAAAAAACGCGACAATTTTTACCCATAAAACTACAGAAGAACATAAAAAAATGTATTTTAAGTAATATTTATGATCAACAATGTCTTTTGAGAACGAAAAGTAAAAATAGCACTAAAAACAAATTTCGCTGTGGGGTCGCGAATGCCATAGCAACATACGCTCGCCGTGGGTCTGTGTGAAAGGTTACGCTAACAGCTTGTGGCAGAAGCAGCTATCATGGCGGCTTCCATGAATCGCAGTAACGAAGGATTAAAAGTGCTTTTTCTTTGTTAGGAATATTCCGAAATTCATATAGACCGTCTGGTATGTTTAATTTAGGGGTATATAACTATATTAGCAATTGATTAGTTTATGGTACAGATTTCCTTTAATGACAGTGGGCTGCCTATATAGCGTTAATACGCTGTCAGGTCAGTAACCGATTTAATGGCGGAAGCCCTTTGTCCCAAACAAAAGGTACCTCTCGATGAATAGCTTGGCGGAAACTCTAATAGGCACAAAGGAACAATATGCGTTATGTAATCTATTTCCCCTCCTTTCTATATCTAACCTCCTTGGTATTTTACACCTGCCAAGCACAAGTCACCCAATTTCGAAAATTGGACGTTGAATGTACACTCTCATGAATATTGATTGGCAACATTTTCCAATATGTCAGCGCTCAAATCGGACACAATAGTACAATAGACCATTCAGTGCGCTGGTAGTACCCCCTTAACGCCGCTGGGATCACTGATAAAGCTATATAATCTTACACAACGATTGTGAAATATTTTAACATTTTGAAGACCTGAACGCAAGAAGACCGTAAGTCCACTTGGCCTCTCAACATGTATACACTAAAGTTACGTATAGTTTCTTAGGGTTTTATAATGTTTAATACATGTTCCAGGGTGAAAACATCATGAAAGGTTGTGAAAGATTTGTTTTGGCCCTGAACATGTATAAAACATTATCAAACTATACGAAACTATACGCAACTTTAGTATATACACGTTGAGAGGCCAAGTGGACTTACGGTCTTTTTGCGCTCAGGTCTTCATTCACTATATTAATCTCTTTGCAATGAATCAAGGACATGATGTGAAACAACAGGACCAAAATATACTCGTGCCGACCCCCCTAAATTATAATGCTTCAGCCGCCACTGAAGCCTTCAATCTTACACAACGATTGAGAAATATTTTAACATTTACTATATTTATTTCTTTGCAATGAAACAAGGACAATGTGTATGGCAAGCAGGAAAGGAGAATGAAAAGACAGTCAACATGAATGAAGTATTCGATCCAGAACACGAGTTTTTCGCAGAGTGTAAATGCGTAGCAGGGTCTGATGGCAAGCAAAAGTTTTCTTGCGTTGGTAAATCAGCAGCAAAGAGAGGAGGAGGTAGGTAAAATAATTATATGGATTTTCATATACTTGTCATGGTTACTTAAAAAATTATAGTGATAATAAACTTTTGGTCAATATGGGGAGGGGGTTGTCCGTATACGGACACTTGTTGCAATTGCAAGGAGCTTCATAATTATTAACACCAGCCTTTTTCCCGTTTTCCCATATTTTTTTTTTCATTTGGAGAAAAAAACCCTAAATGAGTTATCCCTTACTCTTAAGGGATCTAAAATGAGCGTTTATTGCGTTTCGACAGTATTTTTTGTGGGACATGAGAGCACCTCAGACCTATCGAATTGCATTCTGAATACGAAGCATGTCTTTCTGATATCAAATAATTTTCATTTTTGAAAATCACAATATAATACAAATTTTATGACAAATTATAAAAATTTGATATTTTTCAAATTTTTGATATATAACAGTCCTCGAAGTAAATTATATAAATCTAATGTTATATTCTTAAAGTGTATGTAGCAGGGAGGAAAAGCCGACGGTAAATTGAAAATTTTGACCTTTCATATTGAAGATATGGATTTTTTAAAAAAAAAAGACCCAATTTTTATTGGTGTTTTGGGGAAAAAAAATCCATATCTTCAATACGTGGTTTGCTAGTAAGGTTGCCCACATTTATGGGCCGGGGAATCCTACCAATTGGCCGTACTTAAGACGTGGATGTATATTAATAATCCACTGAGTCGCCACATTAATGTTACTCTTCGTTTAAATCCATTCCAAAAACAAAATATTGGCTGTTGTTTCCAAATTTTGCAGTAGGCCATGTACTAGTATATGTTATTTAACGGGACTCGAAAGTTAGCATGTTTAACCAGACCACACTGGCTTCTTGACATGCACGTGCAAACGAGAGCCTGCTACGCTTATTTATGCCAATGTATTGGTTATTTTTTTACGAGTTTTAACCACCCGCCGAGCTTTTTAAGTTTTAAATTATACTAGCTAAGACCTGTTCTGAGGCAGGGCCAGAAAAAAGGGCGGTTTCAAGCCTGGCTTAACAGGCTTGGGTAGACTACGGATACAGAAGAATGATTTCGATAAATGCAATTTTTACCGAAGTCTGGTGCTAATCGTACCAGCCTGGCACACACGGCTAACTATTGGACTTCGGGCTCCGTTAAGTCCAGTCTTACGACCTCGTTAGCCTTGAGGCTAGACTAGCCAACTGCTAAGCCACCAGTTGAGTAACTCGCCCTTATTGTTTTCATACCTCAGGCGGAGATTGCCGATACAAGAATATCAAAATTGGAGATGGACAGATCTACATGCCAACAGATGAAAACCGACCTACAGGCTTCGATTATAAGTTCTGTAAATGCGATAAAGGAAGCCTTACTTGCCAGGTGTAAAAAGAAAAATCCCGCCACTTTTTTACAGGTAGGAATCTGACGATGTTAAAATGAACTACCGCTGTTATTTTGTAAAAAAAGTATATAGAATTTTGCTCCAGTTTATCATGTTTAGGCCAAAAAAAAAGGTTTGTCTCAAAGCTCACGAGAAATTTAAAAACATATGCGAAATGCGATTTTTTTTTATTCCCGACTTTTTTTGTATGGTATTTTGAGAAAAAAGTCTGACTTTCGCCGATTTTTTCTTGAAAAAACTAAAAAAAATTTTTTTTTTTGAAATAAATACAAATTCCGCATTTGTTTTTTGTCAAATCGTGGCATTTTACAAACGCGCTAGCAAGCTTTGAGACGAACCTTTTTTTTTGGCCTTATTGGACTATGCACTTTTGGATATTATGTGTATAAAAAAGAAATTTTACCTAGCAACTGCGGACAGTGTAGGCTACGTAAAATTAAAAATTCGTTTCACGTCCGCGGTTTTTGCACTTTTTCGTGTTAAATTAACATTGCTTAACAGTTGTAAGTATTAAATGTAAATAGAAAGCAAAATTTACTACGCTACTAAAATTTGGTACACTCACGTCACCAGGATTGCTTTCACTTGCTCAACCGGCGTCATCAGCGGATTACTCTGAAAAATTCTTGTTTAATGATGTTGAAACACTCTGTAATATGCCTAACATCCATTGAAAACATCTAAATAACACGAATTACACCCATCACTTTCTTTTACGCTGTGACGTATGGCCAGGGTACTTTCAAGGGGATGGAGCAAAATTGACGAAAATGGACAACAATGAGCAAAAAGGCCAACCAATCTAACCGGTCAGCATCTCACAGGGGGAGATCCCGTCAGTGGCGTAACTTTGGGTCAGGGTGCCCCGGGCGAATGTAGATCGGGTGCCCCTGACCAAGGGTGTGCATGATGCAAAGCTAATCAATTTTATTTATTATTGAAAGCCATGCCATAGACCTACCGAATAATTTTTTTTTAAATTATTTATTTATAACATTCGGCCGAAGCCAGGCTAAACCCAATAGTGTTACAAATAGTGTTTCAGATCAAATTTATTTCATGTTTCAATGAACTTCTTGTTAATAAGAAATGTTTTCGCCAATGTCTTTACCTTTGAAGATTCGTCACTAGCTGCAGTGACGTAGCTAGGGGTTGTGGCACGCGGGGGCAAGAATACAAATTGCATCCTCTTCCTAAAACAAATGTGCATAATAATTTGGTCAAATCAAGTTGAGTTTAATTTATGCTGCAATGCGCGCCAAAAAACTTTGAAGGGACACCCAAATGAAGTGTAAGTCTATGCATGGTGGGTAAAGGTTTCCACTTCTTTCCTAAAACAAAGTACTACGTTTCTAAAGGATATTCAGGTCTTGGTGCCCCCCTTTGCCCGGGTATGCGGCCCCCCAGAGCGCATAGGAGTTACGCCACTGGGTACCGTAAGGGGAGGGGGAGACTAAACATGGCTACGCCGTGTCACTGCCTTACGAGGTATGATATTATAAATAATGTATTAGATAGAGCAGATGGCCTCTGAAACATGCCAAATCTAGAACGATATTGGGTGCACTTCACTATCAGGGATATCACCCATACACATGTATACTCACTTAAAACAGCGTCAAATTGACCCCGTATGTTGTTAAACTAATTTTAATCACAAAAAAGCCAAAATTTGACCACAATATGGGTAAGGTGCATAGTTAACGGGAGTCTCCGGCAAACATAATATTATGCCTTATATTGTTAGAAAAATAATTATCAAGCACGAATCACATGGTTTTATTTCAAACAATCTCATATTCATCATAAAAACAGTTGGCTCTCAACACGCGATATTCAAAATTCCCGCGTCGAAATTGCAATGATGGTTATTGGGCTCATTTGTCGTCAGTCTTCATTGTATTACTGGGACGTCATTGCACTGGACAATTTCGGCGTCCGGGAATTTTGAAGATTCGTCACTAGCTGCAGTGACGTAGCTAGGGGTTGTGGCACGCGGGGGCAAGAATACAAATTGCATCCTCTTCCTAAAACAAATGTGCATAATAATTTGGTCAAATCAAGTTGAGTTTAATTTATGCTGCAATGCGCGCCAAAAAACTTTGAAGGGACACCCAAATGAAGTGATTGGGCTCATTTGTCGTCAGTCTTCATTGTATTACTGGGACGTCATTGCACTGGACAATTTCGGCGTCCGGGAATTCGTTTTTATGGTCACTATGAGTTTATTTTAAATAAAACCACGTGATACGTGCTTGATAATTATTTTTTCTTGCATATTATAAGGCATAATGTTGTGATTGCCGGAGGCTTCCTTTAACTACTTACGGGGCCAATTTGACCACGCACGGTGGTATATATTGGTGGTTGATATTGTAGATTAAATAAAATAAAAACTGTATCATTGTATTTATTTTTGAAATATAAATAAACTCTTTGTTTCATTTTCTTTTCAGCTTAACCATTCAAACGAATTCTGACCGATCCGACCATCGAATTTTAATGTACATACTATATAGCTTACGAGAAATAATAGCGAGTAAAATGTCAAAAAGGTAACCTATATAATGTATAAGGATTCATTATATTATATTCACAATCTACTTTGTTTACTTTTATTCAATAGGTATAAATTGGAATTTGTATGATGTTAGACCAGGGATGTTAGTAGCTATTCACGTGGATAAAAAATTGGTAAAAAAAAGTTGGTAATGTACACGTGGTCACTGTCAACATAACCAACAAATATGGACAATTCAATTCATTCGGACATTACAGGGTCCCGTCTGCACCAACTTGGTATTGTGACTATCCAATTGGGTGGATTAAACCCGCTTAAAAATCGATCTTTAATATATTGTATTGTCTTCCATCATTCTTTTGTTGTAACACGGGTTATGGAATGTAAAGTCGTGTTCACACTGTCGGACATAAATCACTTATTACTGGTAATAAATCACTTATTACCGATAATAATCACTTATTACCGATAATAAGTGACTTATGTCCGACCATGTGAACACGACTTTAGTTATTTGAATTTGCCGGGTATTATTATCAATTCCAACTCCAGTGACACCTCATGTATATTGTCCTTGGTGGTATATTATTCTATGTTCTCTGGAAGGGCATGAAAGCTAGCACTATAGCCCTATTATATTGATATTTAGAGTAAAATGCTAATACCTATTACAATATATCTAGGTCCAGGGAAATTAATGCGGTGACACTGGAGCTGGAATAGATAATGACGTACTTGAAATACTGCCCTCCTTTGTCATGTTTGTGTACATCATACGTCGCATTGGCTAAAGTCGTGTTCACACGGTCGGACATAAGTGAGTTATTACCGGTAATAAGTGATTTAAGTCAGGTTAAGTTAACTTAAGTTAGGTGTATCCTTGGTGTAAGATGTTCGAGAGTTAGACTAGTGTTAAGACTCCTTTGAGGAAGTATTAAGCATCTTACGGAATAAAGCTATATAATCCTTCAATTCTAAGGCTAAAGTCGTGTTCACACGGTCGGACATAAGTCACTTATTGTGACTTATTGCTGGCAATAATTAAGTGACTTATATCCGACCGACTTACTTCTGCGCTATTTTAAACCGAAAGATACGCCTAACCATGCAACTGTATAGTCACATAAGTCACTTATTACCGGTAATAAGTCATTATTACCGATAAGTCACTTATTACCGGTGATAAGTCACTTATGTCCGACCGTGTGAACACGACTTATATCATGTGTATAACATGAACCCATAGTTTTACTTTGCCAGCGTGTTGCCGTCAGTGCATAATTCTACTAGTACTTGACTGCATGCCTAATATTTAATATGAACAACGAATACGATTCATTCATGGATTTTGCATACCCGTAGCAAAACGTACGCCTATGAGGCCTAGGCCTAAAACAAGTTCACGTAATTAAATGGGACGACTGTTGGCAGGTGAAAATATGCCGTACAGCTCAAACGAAAAGATTCATGAATACAGTTTTACATAAAAACATTAAAAGTAATTATGTAATTAAATTATAGGATCTAATTACTAGTAAGTGTCTGACACTACTACCAGTATATACCACAGCATATTTTTAAGTAGACAAAGCAGAATTGTTGCAATATTATGTTTCTTTTGAGGTACCAATAGTGCAATAAAAATAAAAAGTAAATTTAGAAGCGTTTTCAGTAGTGCTTATTTTATGTAATATCAGAAACTTGATATATTCTTGGTAAGGTATTTTGTTTGTTAAGTTTAGTGGGTTTTTTCAGACTGGCAACCCACCATATCCGACTGTTTCCTAGGCGACAGAAACCACCGTAGAGCGCGTCATTCAGAGACATTCTGAATCGGGACGAGGGGGCCTATTTACTCAATAATATCTTTAGCCAACTCATCACGCCCTCTACGGCGGGTCCTGTCGCCTATGAAAGGAAACAATCAGATGTGATGAGTTGTCAGTTTGACGAAACCACTAGTGTCGTGGTGAAACGTCACTATAAAGTTGAGTCTAACACCTTCATTTATTCCTTGGGATTGTACAAAAAGAACTATGTTAACAGGTGAATCTTACATTCCAAATGAACTTGTTCGTAGTTCTTTTGTATTTCTAAAACGTGCCGTACCGTTCACCCCATGGGGCATATTGGTTAATGTTGGCATGACAGTTCTGTTTGGCTCTAAGAGTGCCTAGAATACTCGCTTCTGTCTGGTGCATGAGGTCCCGGGTTCCATTACCTGTGGTGGCAGTTTGTTGCCGGGTATGCCTATATACTATTGACCTGAACCAAGAGTAGGTCTACTCCGTCCTTCGTTGGTCCCATGTACACGGTTGTTTGATATGATCACTTATTAAATGTTCTCTGAACAAAGCATTATCAATCAATCAATTTATTTCCATCAAAACTAAAACATACAAATAACAAAACATGATAAAACACGATGGAGGCATGTTATAAAAAGGTATACACATAAAATTAAATATAATAAATATTATTCATATCAAATTCAGTAGTATTAACCAAATGTTACCATATCAATGAATAATTGATCTTTGGCCTCGCTTTTAGTTTTCTGCTCCGCTAAATTGGAGTTAGCAGAGCCAAACGGTGACGAAGTGGTCAATTACGAAAATTGTGTATAGCCAATGTGAACACGGGGTCATCGGTTTAAATATTTTCCTAACTACTTGGTTTTTCACAATACTAATGGAAAAAAATGATCAAAATGATCATCATTTTTCGTCAGTTAATTTTTTTTACAGAACAGCGAATCATTCACCATCTCTTCCACAATACATACTACCACACGCTTGATTGCACGTTGAGTATCCTTGACAAAAGTACCTCTCTCATCCATAATTGACTGTCGCAAGTTCATCGTGGTTATGATGCCTGTTACACATAGGAACTGTACATGATGCGCGAGCGATGACGTCCCAGTAATACAATGAAGGCTGACAACAATGAACACAAAATACCATTATGTCATTGTACTTAAAAGTAATTTTGAATATCGCGTGTTGAGAGCCGACTGTTTTTATGGTCCACAAAAATTATGTGATTCGTACTTGATAATTATTTTTCTAACATATACAACAACAACAACAACATATGAGGCACAATGTTATCATTGCCGGCGACCCCCTTTAAGGGGGTACTACACCCCTAGCCAATTTTTTGCTTATTTTTGCGTTTTTCTCAAAAATTATAGCGCATTGGTGACAAGTAAGTTATGTATATTATAGGGGCAAGGACTACAACTACTGCACTGAACATTCAGCAACTCAAGGCAAGTAGTTATTGATTTGTTGATCAAATATTGGTTTTCCCTCATTTTTGACTGTAACTCCACAACTGTTGTCTGTGCTGAAATAAAATTTCCAGTGTAGCAGTTGTAGTCCCTATAATATACATCTTACTTGTCACCAATGCTCTATAATTTTTGAGAAAAATGCAAAAATAGGTACAAAATTGGGTAGGGGTGTAGTACCCCCTTAAATGACTGAGTGAGCCTTGTACAACAATAGCCATCGGTTGACTAAAGTTCTGAGTGATGATAATATTAAACGGGTCGTTTTATCTTTTCTGTTTCGGTTTCGGATCTCATTGTCATTTTGAAGTGTTAGCATGGGCTCGTTTCATCTTTTCTGTTTCGGGAGGTCTATTGTTCAGAAACGAAAACGCAAGGGATTAAGTAGGATGGTGTGTAAGTTGACTTCATTGTTACGTTTGGGGCATCATGCTTCTCATTTGAAGAGGTAATAATAGGTGCTGTCAATCACACTTATGTCTGTCAATAAAGGTTGGATAAGTCAATTATATGCAACACTGGCGTCTCAAGTGGGCAATCTTACTCATGTCAGTCATTTAACTAGGCAGGATAGGCCTACATCAGGTCCGAACGCAAATTTGGTGTCATTATGGTCCATATTACTATGACATTTAAAAAAGGACCTCTGCCTCTTCTCCTCTCGCTTTCTTCTCTTTCTAGTCTGTCTGTCTCTCCCCCTCCCCAACTCTCACCTGTGCCATCTTTTGAATTATGTGGATATCTGAATTATATTGGATGTTGTATTTCCTTTACCCGTCTCCCCCTCTCACTGTTTTAGCAGTAGGCCTATGATCAACGTGGAAAAATCAAAATAAACGGAATAAACTCCTCTCTGCTCTGCTCGCCCCCTCTCTTCTCTCGATCTCCTCTCCACTTCACTCCTCTCCTCTCCTCCACCAGATCATCTCCTCGTCTCATCATCCCCACTCTCTCAAATAATATACATTTAAGGGAACTGGAATGAGCGTTTTAACAGTATTCTTTGTGGGACATGAGAGCACATCAGACCTATCGAATTGCATTCTGAATACGAAGAATGTCTTTCTGATATCAAATAATTTTCATTTTATGAAATTCACGATATAATACAAATTTTATGACAAATTATTAAAATTTGATATTTTTCACATTTTGAGATATAACAGTCCTCGAAATAAATTTTATAAATTTAATGATATAGTCTTAAAGTGTATGTAGCTGGGAGGAAAAGCCGACGATCAATTGAAAATTTGGACCTTTCATATTGAAGATATGAATTTTTTTCCCAAAAAGACCTAATTTTTGATGGTGTTTTGGGGAAAAAAAATTCCACATCTTCAATACGAAAGGTCAATTTCAATTGATCGTCGGCTTTTCATCCCACCTACATACACTTCAAATATAAATCATTAGATTTATAAAGTTTATTCGAGTACTGTTAAATATCAAAAATATCAATTTTAATGGTTTGCCATAAAATGTGTATTACATTGCGAATTTCAAAAAATCAAAATTATCTGATATCAGAAGGACATTCTTCGTATTCAGAATGCAATTCGATATGTCTGATGTGCTCTAATGTCCCACAATAAAATCTGTCCAAACGTTCATACTCCTTCCCTTAAAATAGATTTGAGTCTGGCAAAGTGCTATCGTCAAAACTTTTGGCAATTTGCGAACCAGTGTGCTAACGGTAAACTTGATCAAAAACCAATGGGTCCGACATTTCCTGTGGAAAAAGCCAACACCTACTACCCTTCGAAATACAGTTCGGCCAACCCAGTGGTTTTAGCAAATCTGACTTGGTTCCCGTATTTACAAGTTGACAGTGATTCTAATGGATTCAATATGACTGCCATCCGTCCCCGCGACATACGATCTGTTGTGAATTCAAAAAAATCAACCTCCGCTCCAGGTCCCGATGGGCTGATGTATGGTATCCTCAAGAAATTACCCGCCACCCACCACTTTCTCGCTACGCTCTTTACAAAGCTCCTTCAATCAGGTGAGCCACCGCAGAGCTGGTCTAAAAGCAACGTGTCACTTATCCATAAAGCCGGGGAGACCGATATGCCAGAAAACTTTCGCATGATATCTCTGACTTCGTGCGTTGGTAAAGTGTTCCACCAAATCCTCTCCGACAGAATCTCTGAATATCTGATTGATAGCAAGTTGCTGGATCCAGCTACTCAGAAGGCCTTCATTAAAGGCATCAACGGCTGCATCGAACACACCCTGGTTATGGGGGAACTTATTAGTCATGCTAAGCAAAATAAAAAGACCATTCATGTCACCTATTTCGATCTAGCTGACGCATTCGGGTCAGTGGAACACAATCTCATTCATTACACCCTTCAGAGAAACCAAATACCCCAGCCTGTTTGTATGTATATTGAAAACCTCTATGATAATTTGGAAGGCTCCGTCAGGGGCCCCACCTGGAACAGTACATCATTTCAGTTTAAACGGGGTGTTTTCCAAGGTGACCCCTTTCACCAATAATTTTCCTTTTGGTTTTCAACCCTATCATCCAGGTTTTGAAACAATATGAGGACACTTGTGGTTACAATATGGAAGGTAAGCGGTATGTAACGTTACCTTTTGCAGATGACTTCTGTCTTATTACCGCCGACAAACGCAAACATCAAAAGATAATGAATGAGATTGACCACATTACCAAATCCATGAATCTTACTTTAAAACCATCTAAATGTAAGTCAATGTCGATTTGTAGTGGGAAGCCAAACACGTGTCAATTCAATATTGGTGAAAATGTGCTTAAAACAGTCAAGGAGGCCCCCGAGAAATTTCTGGGCAAACATATAACTCATGGGTACAAAGGTACCGACACGTTTGGTATTATTAAGAACAAAGTTCTTGAACACATTGACAATATCAATATGAGCCAGGTAAGAGATGAATACAAACTGAGGGTCTATACCCAATACGCTTTACCGGCCTTACGGTATTTATTCACTGTCCATGAGCTAACTGATACCCAATTAACGGGTCTTGACCATGTCCATACCAACGCTATTAAGACATGGCTAGGTTTGTCAATTACTGGTACAACACCGGCTTTTATACATAGCCCTGATGGTCTATCAATACCGAGACTGTCAGATGTGTACCTTGAAGCACATACTCTATCTTATGCCAGAAGCCTTGTTAAAGGGGACAGCGGGGTTGTCCATGCTCTCCAATGTAAGGTCAGTCGCGAATCTGAGTGGAAGAAAAAGATGAACAAGTACGGTAGCAAACGCTGGGTTACTGTTTTTCAGAATGCTTCTGAGGTCGCCACTTCACCAAAACCTAAGTGGGATGAAACTAAACATAACATCAAACAGATTCTCAAAAACGACAGATACGAACAATGGAGAGACTATGTCCAACCCCTGCTCGTCCAAGGCAATGTGTTAAAACTAATTGAGGCCGAAAAGTCGGACCTTACCTGGAGGTCGCTTATTTTAATTTGCCTAGAAAAGTTTTAAGTTTCGCTGTAAGATCATGTATAGACTTTCTACCAACATTCACCAACCTGCGGAACTGGGGTAAGCGAGTCAACGCTAAATGCAAACTGTGCAATAATACTCAAACTCTTCTCCATGTACTCAACAATTGCCAGACTGTTTTGCAACAAGGTCGCTATACATGGAGGCACAACAGTATATTAACTCATATGTTGAACTCTTTTAAAGTACTTGTAGGAAATGCTAAGGACAGTATTGATATATATGCCGATTTGCCTGGATGTACCATCACTGGAGGAACACTACCACCAAATATCCTCCCTACCGCCCAAAGACCAGATATCATCATTATCAACAATACCAAAAAGTCTGTCCATGTCATTGAACTTACGGTGCCTTTCGAAACCAATATCCAGAAAGCCCATGACACAAAAATGTCTCGTTATGAAAACCTTCATTCTGACATCAAACAAGAAGGTTTCAAATGTCATCTGAACTGTATCGAAATAGGGTCCCGAGGACTGGTGACGGCTGATAACACAGAGAGGTTGAGTGAGGTATTCAGATTTATCGGTGGTAGATCCAATAGCAGTAAGACTCTTGCTAAAGATCTGAGCAAACTGGCCGTCATCTGTAGTTACTCCATCTGGAACGCGCGCTATGAACCTAATTGGGATTCTGCACCGTATCTGAAGGTCTGATTCAGCCTCCCATTCTGCTGTCACCATCCTGCTTCCTGGTCTCTGATTTCCATTTTGATGTATTTTAATGTTTTAAGAGTGCAATATTTTGGTGTATATTGAACATGTTGAACTGTAATGTGTATTGTCTCCCCTGCCTGTCTGCCGCTCCATGTGGAGTTTGGTAGCGTGTCCTGGGGTAAATGTATTTTCTTTATTTTTGTGTGTTATTTTTGAATAAAGAATGATTGAATCATCATGTGTATTACATTGCGAATTTCAAAAAATCAAAATTATTTGATATCAGAAGGACATTCTTCGTATTCAGAATGCAATTCGATATGTCTGATGTGCTCTAATGTCCCACAATAAAATCTGTCCAAACGTTCATACTCCTTCCTTAAAATAGATTTGAGTCTGGCAATTTTGCCTGAAGCAATTATCAGATTACCAATTCCGATGAAAGAAATCCTATTAGTTTCACTTCAACGCACTTCTCTGGTGTTGCATATTACCAAGTTTTAAGGTGTATTTTGGGACGAAAATAATTCCCCGTTTAATCGCTACATAATCATAATATGACCGATTTTTGCGCGATTGCACGAACAAGTATATACGTAATTCTTGGCAACACTGATTACTATTGATTAATTTATATTAATCATGTCAATGTATATGTCTACGCTGGGCTATTTTCACGATCTACTCCCGCTTAGGCTGGAGTACCTATACACCCAACACAAGTCAATTGAAGCCGTACAATTTATCGCGAATTTACGACCGTAAAATTTAGACACTTCTTTTGTCTAGATTAACATCAACCCTCTCATCTCACTTTTATCATGTCTGAAATTAACATAACTCCCGAAACCGAAACAGAAGTTATCTTCGTTTTCTGTAGTCAACAAAAGACTAGAATAAAAGGATTGTTCACACGTACCATGCTAACACTTCAAAATAACAATGAGATCCGAAACCGGAAACCGAAACCGAAACAGAAAAGATAAGACGAGGGAATGCATGAAATGCGTTGGAGGATTCTTGGGACCACAAATACAGCTATACGCTGGCGAAGTTACGTAATTAATCGGATTAATTACCATAGCAATAGATGAAAACAATTTTGAACATATCGCGCTGCACTACAACCAGGTTACACCACAAGAGTCGCATAAGTTTACATGTTCACGTAACCTCCTTCAACTCATTTGCATAGCATTGGATACCAGGATCGTATTCTGATTCGTCGTGCCTTCTAACCTGTTCTAATTAGCATACTTTTGGATACCTCCATATTTGGTATTACCTAATTAATAATTATACCTCTATGTTGTTTACATAGTGACGTCATTAGAGCTGGTCACTTCGTCAAACATCCGACGAACGAACGTTTGCAGTTTTCTTTTAATTACTGTTATATCGTGAAATACCATATAGCTGAGGTGTTAGTCCAATATGCATAGGAAAATATTTCTGGCGATGACCCATGTTCACATTGGCTAAATAAGCTGTATTTTCGCTGGAAAGGGGCCGGGACGAGTCGGCCATTTTGTTTGCAAAAGGCATGTTCTTCTCCCGCGTTACCCGGAAGTGGCAGCACCAGAACAAATGACGTCATTTCTGGATTTCAGCCGGAACGGTTACGTTCACTGCCGTGCATCAGTATAGGCATCAGCTTATCTAGGTTTTACTAAAGTAAAACATCTTTGGGTTACACTAATCACCTGTGTATGCCTGCAATCATATATTGAATACAATACTGGTCTTTTCAAAGATGCTAATCTTGCAGGTGCAAGTGATCAGCATGATATGGTTCAATGTACCGCGTGAACGTATATCAGTGCAGCGCGGTACATTCAAAAAATTGTTTTCACCTATATAATTGCTATGGTAGTTAATTATTATGTAACTTCGCCAGCGTATTGAAAACTGTTGCGATTTGGTAGTTCACAGCATCTTGCAAATGGTAGTGAAATTTGGCAAACATTTCATTGATCACTTCATAGCGAGTGTAGAAAAATTCAAATATCACATATATATGTAGGTCCTGCGGTTCTTGAGTTATGTTGTAAAGAGGGCTGAAACAACAACACTTTTGTAAAACGTACATAACTCATTAACAATACGGTAATACATCCAGGATATTTTCAAAGTATAGGATTTGTAGAATAAACTTTTGCAAAACATCAAAGTGTTATTTTTCAATATATTGAATTAAATAATGAAAATCATTTTTTTGGCTGCTTCGACCAACAAACCTCGTCTACCCTATTAAACATTCACAATAGGATCCTTAAGGATTCAATTTACCCTGGGTGGTGAAAACTACCTATCCAAGCACATTTTTTGACCAAACTGTAGGTTTTAAAAGTCAAAACCTCAAGTGTTCCTTACAATATTTTTCAATTTTTATGTCATCAAATGAAAAAGCACACTTATATTGTCCATATAGGCCTACTAGCGTCATTGTAATGAGCAATGGCCAATTTTCTTTAAATTGCAAATCTTGTGCAACATGTAACTATTTTTGCCTGTTTTGTCATACGGTTGTAAATTCAATGAACTATGATCCGATAACCCTCATCTTTCACGGCTGCAGGGTCGATGGGCGAAAGACTAGGATACTAGTCCTTCAATCTGGCAAAGTGACGTTTTGGGAGGTGCTCCAGGAAATGGAAAACGTACACCGATGTCAAATGTGTAGTGGGTGTGTATGCTGTATACGTGTGGCGGCGTATACATTACTAGTATACTACTATGAATACTATTATAGCAGTCGCTGTTTGCGATTTAAAAATCGCAAGTAAATAGTATGGTAAGGGACGCACCATTAGATATTATTCGGGGGGGGCTAGGGATTTTTTAAATGCCTCAATGATAAGTAAAAAAATTGGCTCACTGATGAGTAGAAAAAATCCCTAACCACCTCTGTATAAAGATCACAATAAAATTAAAAAAGGACAACTTTGCCGCCGAAGGCGGCGCAAAAATTAATTGCCCCAAAGGCAGCGAAAAAAAAAATTCGGCCGTCTTTGGCAAAAAAACCCAACAACAAACAAACAAATCTGCCTGGCCCTATAACTCTCGAGGCCCCCGATAATAACTAATGGTGTGTCCCTAATCAAACGCTGGTAACTGGTTGCGATTTGACGCCAGGGTATGCTAACGATTGAATATCGATCAGATGTCGCGTCGGCAATCGCCATTCTGAAAAGTGATGGAATAATTTATATATTACACGTCATAGCGATCGCCCACGTGTAAGAGAGGTGTTCCAGGAAGTGAAAACCTACATTGATCACAAATTTACTCATGCGTATTTATGGGAAATGATGAGTATTTGGGACGTCGTCTCTGTAGGTTGTGTGGGTTTGTGTGTTCGTCGGTGGTGTGTCGATGGGGGTGTGCGCTTGTTTGTTCGTGAGTTTGTTTCGTGTTGCCAGCGTAGAATGCAACCCAATTTATTTTAAAAAAGAAACATTTTAAGTGGAGTTCCAGGAAATGGAAACGTATACACTACAAAGTTGCTCCCGCGTGTATGGATATTAGAGACTTTACGAAATGAAGTTAGAAACCACAAACTTTAACGTCTAGAGGATTATAGAGGATTGTATTCAAAACCACTCTGCCATTAAAGCCGCTTGAAGTTAAAGTTAACGCGAGAATCTATAGTGTGCCGTAAATTATGATGAAAATACGTCATAATTTAGAACAATAGTTTGCACATTTCCTCATAGACTACATAATTACCACTTATGTATTATCTAGTTAATAGACCAATTATTGGAAATCTAATTTGGTTTGGGTAAAAAACATGCTATACATGTTGCTGAAAATTATTGATTGAATTAGATCAAAATAATTTTTGTTCCAAACGTCACACTTGATATATACTTTTGTGTGTGCTCATGACGTACACCAAATCAATTTGCGGAACCAAGTTTTGGCTTGACTTGGCAACGCCAAGGGGAGTAAGTTCCCGTAAAAATGGCCTGGTTTTAAGCTGTTTTACTTGAGCCACCAGTATAGGATACTTCTGGAAGAGTAAAGCAGGTGAATAACATTTTTATGTCATAGGTTGTGCCTGGTAAGAGAGGGGGTAGGGAGGAGGAGAGGGAGGTGCTTTACCGGTAGCCAAGGGGGGGGGGCAGCTCCCCGTGGGACAAATTGTCCTCCTTCTTGACCCTCCCCTTTTGGGTGCTGGCTGCCGTGATATTTTACGCTTTTGGGCCTTTTTCTGCCATTTTAAGACCATTTTTGTACAAACGTTTCCCTTTGAGAATCGGCCCACGCCCTCCTAACAGAAAAACTCTGACAAAGTCACTGGTGAGGGGGAAAAGAGAGTGCGAGTGGGTAATTATAGGAGGGTCAAGTGTGACAGACAGAGGTGAAAAGGAGGGGGAAATATGGAGAAAGACGGGAAGGGGAAACAGGAGAGGAAGGGGAGAGAGAGATTCAGAAAGAGGGGACAGAAACTAAAGAATATATGTATTTCATTAGGCTTTGCGTAGTAAATTGGAATATAATAATAATAATAATGAGGCGCTTGTATATCGCAGAAATACCTTAAAAAAGCCTCTAAGCGCTTTACATAAATATTCAAGCAAAACACAAAATTAAAAGTTATAAAGACAATGATAAAACCGCATTAAATATACAAAGAGATAAAAAAAACACCAAACAAACACAAAGTTCAGAGAATGAAACCAGCACTCATAAACATGACCATACGATAAAACGTGATTTAAAAAGCTAACATGGTATAGGCCCCCCCCCCCCAAAAAAAACAATATACATACGACTTAAAAACAACATAAGCAATCTGAAAAGAAAGATTGCACAACATTGATTCATGCATGGCATCCAGGCAGCAGACGAGTTGGAGAGAGCAAGTTATATCTCCGTGGAACGGACAAGCCGAACGGATGGAAAAAACCAACAGAGGTGAGAAAACTAAAACGTCTGCTTAACTGGAAACCACGCACAACATAGCAGCAAAACACATGTAATCAAACAGATGGATTGATAAAAAGATGAGTTTTAAACAGTTTCTTGAAGGTGGCAAGTGACGCGGCATTCCTAATCTGCTGACTATTATTAATTCTATTACCCCCACGACCCATTATTCAAAATCGCGCACTGTGATTTGTTGAAACGCGTCACGTGACAGACCATTAATTAGCGATAAAGTGTCAAGGGCAACGAACTTTATGTTCTTCTATCATCACAGCGCACAGCAGAGCGCACAGCACACCTGCTTATGTAGGGGAGAATGGAATGTTAGGGGTGTGTTATTGTATGTGCATACCTGCTTATAGGGGAGAATGGAATGTTAGGTTGTGTTATTGGAATGTGCATACGCTTTGGCTACGCGTATGCGCTCCACCTTGAGGTAAACAACTTGAAATATTTGGGCAAAAAATTTGATATTTTCTCTTTAAATCCTCGGCAGTAAAACGTTTAAATAATGGGTTCGGCTGCGCCTCACCCATTATTTACGTTTTACTGCCTCAACACATTATTTTCGTGTAAAGGATCATGCATTACCCTTTATTTCTTAAATAATATATATATATATAGGCCTAAAACTGTCGTAAGAATATTAATTGAAACGTATAGCTAGTTTCAAAATAATATGATCAGGAGATTAACGCTGGGTCCCGACATATCCATGTTGAGTGGTATCGCGAGTTCATTCATGTTTACTCAAACGAAGCTCTTAAGGTAGAGTCTTTTGTCTTGAAGTGGGACTAATAACCACTTGACTAAACAAAAGAGAGACAGTATGATGTAGTCGGTTACAATCTCTTACACACACTCGAGATGGCCGAGTGGTTAAGGCGTTGCGCTGCCGGCCGGGAGATACGATCGACGAGGGTTCGAGCCTTGGGCTTGCCTTAGGTGAAAATTCTCTTCCCTCCCAAAAAGTTCCTATATGGTCAGGAATCCTTCAATTCAGTTCAGAAATTTAATTTCAGAATTTAATTGAAGAATTTCTTCTCGCCCCCATACACTGCTTATCACGTGCAGATATAGGTAATGTATGTGCTTCGTCCGTGGTTCGGAAGTCACGTAAAGCCGTTGGTCCCGTGTACAGGAGGGCTCTCGATCATCCCTGTGCACGTAAAAGTGTCAGAGCTATTCGGAAAGAGTAGGGGATCACCCCCGGTTCTGGTATCTGTACCCCCTTCCCCTAGGTTGCAGGGCAGTAGTAGTTGTGTGTAATAGATTAGTTGTGCTTGTGAAATGGTGATATAGATTATACATGTAAAAATCAAAATTCGAAAAATTACACTGCCGTTGCAGTGACGCGTGAATTGTCGAATTTACACTGCCGTTGCAGTGGTGCGCCTGAAAAAAATAGGCGGGATTTCCTTGAATTATTATTATTATTATCATGCCCTTCTTTTGAACGCACATTGATTCCCGAGTTTAAGCGACAATACACTGTTGTCGCAGTAACCAACCATACGTTCGCGTTGGAGTAAATTTGAGCAAGAAATCCAATCGATATTTCTGAAGTTGCCGTTCCATTTAAAGTAAATTTTCCTAACTTCATTTCGCAAAGTCTCTACTGAGTGAACAGTAACGTCAAAGCGTTGAGGCAGCTGTTTCTTGCGCACATCTATGCGGCGTCTTTAATCGCGTGCGTGTGTACGCCAGCGCTTTGAGCGAACACTAGCGATTTGTAGCTGCGCCCAATGAGATGCGCACTGACGTCACTGCCACATCAGGGTGGAAAATGATATAGAAGAGGATTACAATCCCGCAAAATGGCTAAGTGACATTCTGAGTGAGGTTCCAGGAAGTGGAAAACGGACGTCGATCACAAGTTGTCGGATATGTGATGCATGTGTAATTTGGTTGGATGTCTATGGGGATGACAATGTGATTGGATGTGTGACGCGACGGCGCGCCGCGGCGTCTTCTAGGTGTGCGTGCATGGACGTATTACATTAATCACCACAATGTTCATGTAGGCCTAAAAGGTAGGCATATGTGTTGTGGGGTCAGACTTGGTAGCTAATAAATTCTAAATTTTCATGAATCCAGACCTGTATCCGGAGGTTTGTTTCCCAAGGGCGCCACTCAACTTAAAAACAAACAAACAACAGAAAAGAAGTTCATAAATCTTAAAAGGATTAATATTATATATCTATATATTAGTCAAACAGCATTGTACAAATAAACAATCCATAATATAAAGTCCACAAAAGATTACAGATGATGAATATTAGATCCGTGCGTATTTGTGGGAGGGAACCGACCTACATGACCTGGTTCGTTTGTTAGGTACATGTTTTAGTTATAAATACGATGATGACGAAAACGGCATATAGGCCAAAATGATTATTGTATTTCTGTAGGTAAGCTGAAGTAAATACGCAAGTAAATTATATAATCTTGCATGCGTATCAAATTGATATTCTAAATATTTTGACCACATGTGAAATAATGCTATTGTTGAATCTCAAAATCCTACATAGTATAATGTTTCATCGGCGGCCCAATTATACCGATATTCAACCATACGGTCAGTGGTATGGTAAAACAATAATAAATTAGCAACCAAAATGATGAAACTATAGATAATTGATAAATTTGGACCGTTGTATTGCGATTTCAGGTGTTAAAAACATCTTGGTGATTTCGTGAAGACAGTTGGTGCTTTTCTTTTAGATCTATTCTAATATACAGGGTGTCCCCCCCCCCCAAAAAAAAAGAGAGAGAACCCTCATTGCGCCCTCTTTTTCTCCTATTTTTAAAACGTTGATCAAATATATTTTGGTGTGTAAAGAAAGATATGCCCTTTTAAAGAAAAGTACCCGATTCACATTCTGTCTGAGCATTGAATATGTTATTATTATGTAATGTTTTAACCTTTTTTGTGATTAGGGTGAACTTACCCCACCTTATGGGCGAACCTGCCCCAATATGGGATGGGGCAAGTTCGCCACTTTGCAAAACGTTTTTGTTTGCTCTCTCCTGTTGCTATTGTAAGGCCTCAGTTCTGAGATTGTTGTGTATAATAGCTAAGACATAGGGCTTTCACGTGGGCTAATCAGGTCATCCCTAACCTTAAAATTGACATCGCTAGGCTGATCAGTAAAAAATAGGGCGATCACTCCCCGCTCTCCCCTATTACAAGTTAAAACACGTGAAGTTAAAAATGAAACGCCGCTATACAGTGGCGTAGCGTCATAGGTGCACGGGGTTGAAAATGTAGAAAATTTCATAGGAAGATTGCCGAAAAACGGCCTGTTCCCACCCTCCCCCGCCCATCGGACCTGGTGCCCCCCCCATCACTCACGCTACGCCACTGACAGCGTCCAGTTGGTGGTCTACATGTTACCCCGCATAATGTTATTTAATGGATTATCTTCTTTATACAGACTTATACATTGTAATTTGGGAATTCCCGTTGTATTAAAATCACATTTTCGTACGTCAGCCTTTTAGTGTGCCATTTTTGTCCCCATTTGTCAATTTTTTGTTCCAAATGTTCAAATTTTCGTCCCCAGGCATTTCACATTAATTGTCCGATTTTTCAAATGTTTATTTTATTTTACTATCACCTGCTTATAAATAGAACATCCCAATTTTCAAATATAAATATTAATTAGCTGGAAAAAAACATGACGACTTTTGCAGATGCCCCAGTGCTGTAATATCTTGCATTTACCTGGCTCCAAATCAATAGAACAGTCGGAAGGTGAAGGACGATTTGTACATTTTGTGGAAACAAACCTGAATGACGATTAAGATTGGTGAAATATCTATCTGTGTAATATTATTCTCAAGCTCAGACGTTTAACGGTAAGTGAATTAAGGTTATACAGGATTTTGACATTTTGTGTAGGCAAATCGGCTGCACGTAGCCACCTAAAATATTTTGTTTTTCAAAAAATAAACATGGCAGGCCTAAAAATCATACTTCATCTTAAAGTTGACACTCTAATGATTATTATTGTAATACTTTTAACGTCATAGCTCATACACAAATGTACTTTGTAAGTGTTTCAATTTGTGTTCAATTTCATGAGCATGAGGTTTTTTGGGAAAGAGGCCAGAAAAATATGGGGAGAGGGTCCGATTTCATTGCGATTTCGCATATGTGTTACAAACAAACCAATGAAATAATGTACCTATTTATTCTTTCGATAGGTCCTCCTGATTTGAAACAGTAAGCTTACATGTTCACAGAATGTCAATGAAAATGATGGGGTAAATGTCGTCTTTTTTGCAACAACAATATTAATTTAGTGTGCCAATATATTGACACAATTATTCCCTACATTATTTCGTTGAAGTATCAGCTAACACATGCATATCAAAGTTTTATGAATTAGCTACGGGAAACATTAAAAATAATTTATTTTATCTCAGCATATCAGGCCAAATGGTCCAAAATGGAGTTCTGAGATATGCACACATTTAGTTTCAAGTACTCACATTTTCTGCTATTTCACAGTATCAATTCACAATCCCATAATATTCCAGGTGCAGTGCTCCTGTATAACTACTGATAATCCTTACTGCATGGGAAGTATCAACTGATTTTCACAAAACTTGCAGAAATTGACAAATTTCTGCCAAAACTTCCACACTATCTATATCATGTTCAAACCATGTGCTAAAGTTGTTGACAATGCTAGTTAGTGTTGCCAGGGCCAAGGTGATAGTACTTATTTTATTGATTTGCCTAGTATAGTGCTGGTTGAATACTCATGTTCCACTGTCCTTATGCTTCAGTGATTTTAGAAATCAAATGGAAATGATAGGGTTGCCAGTTCATGCACTGGAATAATAATTACTATAAGGGGGCACATCACGAAATACATGTGAAAATACAATAAAGTAACTAGGTACATAATAATTATGAGTCCTGGGGAGTGTAAAATGGGGAGAGGGGAGCAGTTTTGGCAAACATTTACAGTGCATCTTTATAAGGCTTAGGAAACACTACAGAAACATTCAAATCTGCATCATAATATCTAGGCCATTTAAAGTTTCTACATTGGCAAAGTTAGGCTGGCCGAGAGCAGGGCCAGGGGAGGATGACAGGAAATGTTGGCATACCTTTTAAAATCTAACCCACAGGCCCCCCATGTATATTTGGGATTCCCCCTTCCAAAGAAAATGCTAGCCCCTCACACCTTCTCTTTCTTCCATGAGTTACACCAAATGCGGAAGGATTTAGTGTAGTGTCCCCTTAAAACAAGAACTGTCTTTAAAAAAAGAATTAGTGCTGTGGGATATCTAGAGCAAATATTGATACACAAAAATAATTAAAAAAATACTTTGTTGATACAATTTTTCAATCTACATCTCTGAGATGTTTAATATATACATATACTCATAAATAAATATTAAAAAACAAAAGACAAGTTGAGTGAAATTGTCACCCTACGTAACCTTAAGCTTTCTATCTTCGTGAATAATTGCAAAATTGCGTTCTAATTTAAGGGCAGGAATAACGAAGTTTTTGTGGGACCTGAGAGCACATGCACCAAACACACTAAATTGCATTCTGTATATACAAGGAATGTCCTTCTGATATCAAATTTTATGGCAATTATTATTGATATTTTGATATTCAACAGTCCTCGAAGTAAACTTCATAAATCTAATAATATGTACTAAAAGTTTAATGTAGCTGGAGGAAAAGCCGTCCATCATTTGAAGATGAATATCCTTTTGATATCAAACAATGTTTTTTTTAATTTGCAATATAATACAAATTTTTATGGCAAATGATTAAAAATTGATATTTTTGAAATTTAACAGTCCGCGAAGTAAATTGTACAAATTTAATGATATGTAGGGGAGAGCGGGGAGTGTTCGCCCTAGGTGATCATAATTTGTGGCCTGTTTTACTGGGACAATTGCGCACGAAGCGCACAAAACTTTTCTATTTACAATATTTTAGCCCAAAACAAAGTTGTTGTGGTAATTTGCAACATTACACTATTTTTGCCTCCAAATTAAGGTGTTGTGAGGCAATGTTTGCTTGATTTTTTCCCCGCCAAATGAATGTTTGACTGATTACCACAAACTATACCCTTTTGCATAGGATCAGTCTTACGTTGTGGAGGAACTTCTTTAATTTCCTGGTCGTTTTTCGGCCTGTAACTAGTCATGCTAGTATAGAAATATTTAAGCACGGATTTTTATTCTTAATGCACGGAATTTTATTCTCACTGCACGAACGTTAAAGTAGTCCCTGGATTTGCTCATCTGGAGTATCGTACAAATCATTAAAATTCAGATTTCGGCATCATATTTTGTGTCGTAGATGTGCTAAGATAGAATTAAGCCGACCGAAAGTGATATTAAAGACAAAATAAAGACAATTTACATGATTTAAGTAGTAAATTCAGTGCCTCACAATATTGATCACAGGTTCAAAATTTATGGTGCATATCAATCACTAAACTATATTGTTTTATATTTGAGCATGCATGATCACTTGTGTAAGGTCATAATTATGTAAATAGGCTTGTATTTGATGTTGCATTTTAGCTCACGCACTTTTTGGGGGAAGTCAAAATTTCATAAATTTCCCTTGCCACGATTTGGCCACAACTTGGCCTTGGTATGTTGAACACGCCTAAGAAATAATTTTAGTACTTACTTGATTATTTATGTGAATTACCGTAATTAATGTTGTGATGTTGATCTTTGTTTTCAGGTATATCAAGATGAAGACAATCGCAGCCATTTGCATTCTGTTACTTGTGTGTTTAACTATGAGCCTGTCAGTCGAGGCACGGGTCGAGGCGGTAGGTACATGGTTTTTACGTATCTTGGGTCATGTTTGCAGGCTTATCCTATAAAGATTACTTTAAAATGATCTATACTGAAATATTTCAAAAAAACATTTTCATTTATTGTTATTTCACTGCGATGTTAGAGGAAATGAAATTTTGCAAAACATGTAAAATGTTTCCAAAACAATCCTTTATTTTGGATAGAAATCGTGTCGAAATGTAAAACAACGGTTATTTTCCCAGGCTTTTGCTTTTTATTGTAAAGCCAACAGGCTATGCAAGCATATTCACTGACCAACAAGCTGATTCCCATGTAGAATTACGCTCTAGAGAGGAAACAAGAAACCTACTTGAATCAATATTTATGTATTGGATCAGTATATATTTCTATTATAATTGATAATGAACAGCTGCTTTTATAAATGGTCGTCGAGGTATAATGGTCCAGGAGCAGAAAACTGTTTGTATATATCAAATTCAATTAATCTGCAATGTAACTCTGGTATTTTTTGATCCGTGTGTCTGATCTGACGATGTAAAATCACAATAAGTCACAGTAATATAATTACTATACGTAAATTAACGGTTTCATCTTGTTCATTTCGTCTTAGCCATTCCCTTTCCCTTTCATTATTCCTCCTCTTTTGAACTCCAAATCCGGTATCTCTCTCTACCTTTCCTTTGAGTAATTCCCTAGGTTAGCATCATAACATATTACTATAGCTGCTCATATGAGACATGTCGCCGAGTTGATGTCAAGGAGTAGAATACTGGGCAATGATCTCTTTTCTTTTGTGCAAAAGCTGTCCTAAATTGTTAGTGTATTTCGTGATCTCAGCATCCTCTTTTTATGACATTTTTCAGTAGATATCCACCAAAAAAGC
Organism: Amphiura filiformis; assembly: GCF_039555335.1. NCBI lineage: Eukaryota > Metazoa > Echinodermata > Ophiuroidea > Amphilepidida > Amphiuridae > Amphiura > Amphiura filiformis. The sequence goes on from NC_092641.1 coordinate 48,375,379, forward strand.
TTATTTTCAAAATTTCAGCATATTTCAGAACGTAATTCAAACATGACCATATTTTTGCTAAACGAATTAATCTGCAAGAAATATTTTGCATAAACATTATGTGGCCAGTGGATCCCAGTGGTATAAAAATCTCAACTTTTTTTGAGAAAAGTAGGGGGATGAGTCTGTGGATCACGAAATGCCCTTTCCCAGGAATCTGATGCTATCAAAAATGTACATTTTCACTTTCATAGGTTTGAAAATAAGGATCCGCTTATGTTTTAGCAATATAAAATAGTTTACACAAGCTTGTACATACATACATTATAAAGTAATGCCTTTTTTCCTGTGTTCTCTTATTTTTGTAGCTGCCCGGAATTCTTGAAAAACGTAAATCCCGTAAGTTATCTCAGAATGACATTTAAGCGATAACAATTTATTATTAAATGTAATTTATTCACCGCTGCTTTATAAAGGCTTATTAAGAGAGGCTTTGAGTCAGGGCTTTAGAGCTCTTTCACATGCAGCCTGTATAGGCATGTAAATTCTCACTCGCCCAAATAAGGCCCCAAAATTGGTTGTATTGGAGTACCCGTCCTACCCTAAAATTGGGCCTGCAAAATAGGGCACTATGACATCCGCCTTAACAATTTTTTCACGGCAGTGAAATGATGCCACTTGCACCCACATCTCATATGCACAGTTTATCCCTTACATACCCTGTGTCTTGAATAGCTATATAGCCCACCAACCTTGTAGTTAAAGAGACTAGGAAATAATTCCTAATATCTCATACCTAAATTTGTATGCCTTTATCTAATCTTGCCCCACTAACAACTTACTATTTAGCCCTTGGCCGGGGAAGAGTCTGTTAAATGTAGGAATTTTTTAGCCTTTTTTATAAACATGTTTGTAATTGGCTTATAACCATCACATGGTGACAATACACATAACTGATTGGTTACCATGTTATGGCCAGGCCTGATCACAAAATAAACATCATCTGTATAGAAAACTATGCAGTAGGCGATTTACTTCAGAAAATTACTACATTGCACAAAACTAAGTCCATTATCTATAGTTAATTGAATGTTTATTAACTCTGATAAGTGATAACCCATGTGTATAAACCTGTATAATATTGGTGTTCAGTTCATAAAAACAGGACCATGACCCTGACAAAAGCTAGCAAGAGCAAATGGCTGTGCAATCAGTGTTTACTTTAGTGATGAAGGCATCTTGCAATTTTCTTCGTATACTTATAGCCAAATTTGTTTCCTGTATAGATAGCTTAATCAAAATTCCTTTAAAAAAGGAATGGGGCGCCCAATGTGAGCTTGGTCGTGATGTGGTGAATTTCATGGTGCTTAGATTTGGTATTATTATCTCTTGCAAACCCGGTGACACCTCATTATAGAAATCAGACCTGTCGATAGGTTGTAAGAGGATAGCCTTTTCCAGGCACAAATTGCGCCATATAAAGAAAGTTTTGCTACTTTGCAACACAATAAAAACTTAAATGCAAAATGAGATCCTGTAGGTGGCTCCCGAGGGGGCTTAAAAAACTAAATGCAAAACGAGGTTTTTAAAAAATATTGTTTTCCAGAGTCAAGACGCAGGTATCATTATTAAGCCTCATATCACTTATTTATTGTCGAATAAGTGCAGAGTAGGTTAGATATGAATATTAAATGTTAGACCAAAGTAGCTCAAAGTACATGTACTAGACACCTGATCCGTGAACTTGTCTTTTTTAAAGACAAATTCTTGTTTTATTTTCACTTCACAATTTGAGTTCACCGGGTGAGCTTCTGAAGTATGTGAGCACATAAGTAGCTTGTCATAATTATTTGCCGTAGAAGTGAAAATGTAACAGGATTAAATACCACAAAAATAGGTTAAAACAAGTTTGACTATTGTAATGCATAAAGACCTGGATCTTAATTCTATAGAATATTCATGCTGATCACTCGCACCTGTAAGATTAGTATCTTTGAAAAAATCTTGAATAGCCCTATTTAATCCAAGCTTTCCGACTTTTTTTTTTTTATCAGGAAGCTGCTTCTGGGGACAAGATGAAACCCCGTACGCTGACGGAACGGAATACAAACCAACCCGTCGAGAGATATTGTGGGGCCAGTTTCCGTACGAGTCTTGTACCTGTAGGAATAGGAAATGGGACTGCGTAAAGAAGGAGCGCTAAAGGAGAACTGGCACGGGTGTTACCTTTGATAACATTGGTTGTTTCAGGAGATAAATGTGTTACTTTCATGCACCTTGACTCTAATTCTTCATGATTAATTGCGCTTATAACCGAATGCGTATTCTTTTTATTTGGTATCCACTAAAAAAGCATTGACAGCGTAAAAGCAGCAAGTTTTAAAAAACCCCAACTTAGTTCCATTTGTAAAAGGTAATGACTTAGGGGCCATCATAATCAATTTAAAATAATTCCAAAAGTGTTATTTGGGTGATTCTCTGAAAAGAGTAACTTTTAAGTCCCGTGACTTTCGGCGCTCATAAAAGTTTTAAAAGCGGATTTTTTTTTCTTTTTTGGCTTAGTCATGGACTTTTGTATGTATAAAAATAGTTAAGAACATCCAAGTGGGGAAAAATTAATTTCTTGGAGTCAAAAAATTCTTCAATATCTGACGACCCCCCTGAAAACCCCATGTCCCGATGTCACGCACCGAATTTGAGTGATTTTGTAGTATTTTTGTGAGCAAGTGTGGGAAGTGAAAATTACCACTGACTGGGGTAAATATCATGTCTAAGAAGGTTTAAATGCTCAAAACCACTTCTAAAGTCAATATTATGGAATAATTCAAAAATTTGTGTCAAAAAATTGCTGTCCCTTGGTTTTGCATCATTGCCGTCACATTGGCATCAAAACGACTGAAGGTGAAGACCAAATATCAGAGGTCAATAATTTGACCCTGTACGCTGCCTTTTACAGACGACGAAAAACATCAACCCGGAATAGGTGCACATTGGCACTCTTTTCCTGCCAATTTTGAGGGTATCTTCAAGTATACACGCGCGTACCTTTATTCAACATCATCTCCAAACGTTTCTGATCAATTTGATATAAGTCTTATTGTTGAAATTTTCCGGAAAATAATGATGGTTGAATATGTCCCACAAGCTGTTGTGGTGATATGTAACACGTGGGTAAGATTAACCCTGCTATTAATCGTAAGCAATGTCTGAACCATCATCTCCGCTACATCAGTTGGCGTCACAATTTGCCGTGGCGGAGATGATTCTCTATAGGAATTCGTGTAGAAATATCATCTCCGTCACATCACCATCATCTCCATCACATCACCGGATCTTGAGATACAGCGAAGTCCAGTTTAGTTTATCAGAAAATGCTTACCAATTCTAGACCTTCTCATCTGTATGAATTTAATTTTCAAGTAGTGTGAAAACATTACTGAAATCAAATGTCTGTGACGGAGATGATTCTCTATAGGAATTTGTGTAGAAATATCATCTCCGTCACATCACTATCATCTCCATCACAGCATTGTCATCTCCATCACAATTGTTGTTGACCTTTATTTGACCTTTGACCCAGACAACATGGAATTTTATTTACTATTTGGAAGTGTAATTGATATTGTATGTGTTTACTATGTCAATAGACATTTATTTCGTTATTTCAAGCAAAATTATGAATATACTTAAGTTTGTATAAAAAAAATACTAACAGACATGACATTTTCCGTACAGCCTGCCTCTCATTGTCCCAACTAAATGACGAAAGTACAAAATCATATTTTTTTAAATGAAAAAAGCAAACATGAATCAAGCAACTTACAAGTTATCCATAAAACTCATAATTAAGAGTTTTAACAATTTTTTTTTTGTCCTTATTTCCTTTTTGGCCTAAATGTGACGGAGATGATGCTCACCTGGCACAACCTGCAGATTACGCCCTCTATAATATAGAGGGCGCCCTAAAGATTGCGCCAAATATTGTTTTCATGCACTAGAGACTTACATCCTTACAGATATGTAAAGGAAACATTTTTATAATCATTTTCAAATTCATATTTGCCTATCTTCAAATAGTACACCTTTTCAGAGAAACACCCATTTACTTCCATGTGCGGATGCGATGTTAATTTGCATGTTTTATAGAATCACCGGTATAACGGTAATTGTTTGTTCTTGTATGTTCATACATGTTTCATAATTATGAATTGCATGATTAATGATTGAAAACGATTGAAACATGTAATGGCAGTGATGCTATTGTTAAAACGCTGTATCTTACTGACAACGTAATATTTTGTCGACAACAAAATAATACACACTTATTTGCTGTATAAGTGATCATCCCGGGGGAGTCACTCCCATTGTGGCCTGTACACCATCCGCGATAATCAACTTTTGAAAAGCACCCTAAACAAGGATTTAACCCTTGGGTAAAACGACACCCTAAACAGGGATTTCATTCCTAACATCAAATTTCATACCCTAAATTTCATTTCCGCGTATTTAGAAATTGCGATTTTGCTACCCTTTTTCCAATTTTTCATGTTTTTGACACCCTAAACGCGATACGCGCGTATCGTGCTACCCACGAAAAACGACCCTTTTTACGTGTTTTCATTATCGCGGATGGTGTACAGGCCACAATGGGAGTGACCCCCGGGGGTGATCATGTTCAAACTGGGACCAAGTTTCAAAAAGTGAGCAGAGATGTGACTTTTAAACTTGCTGTTTTCTGTACTTTTTTGTATGTGTTAATTTATTTTCTTTTTATGAATGAAGTCAAGCTTAGTAATCATTATACGGAGTAGTCCGTGAATAAAACGAATAAATCGAAACAAGGATAATTGATATGGAGGTAGTCCATAAATGAATAAAACAAAAAATAAAAGAAACTTTTCAAGTTTTAAAAAGTGTAAGAAGGAACAAACGAAATTGTTTTAAACTGAAACTCCAGCGCATTTTTAGGTTTGCAACGTTTTTTGCTAGATAATATGAGCAAGCTATCTACTGCTAACATCGGTGTTGGATGGAATATGTTGCATTAAAATCATCTAGGCTGATATCGGTGTTAAAGAACTATGTGACTGATTATAAAATTAATACTGTAAAGTTTCGCCAAATGACGCACCTGGGCTCCTTTAACTTGGAGTAAATATGCATAGAAGGCTCCCTCCTCTGAAAACCCCAACAAGAATTAAGAGTTCGTGCCCTTACTTGCTGACGGGATTTTTTTTATTGGAGATGAGTTAGCACTTTAGTTTGTGCTTAAAATTCCAATAATGTCAAGGGAGCTAATAGTGTCATTAGGCGAATCTTTAGGGTATATGCGTGTGTAGCAATGCCTAAAAGGATGGTACGGTACATAATGTATTTGTGGTGGTTTAGTAACACTTGATATCACGCGTCACGCCTTTTTTCTTCACACCAAGCACATCGCGGGCGTCAAATTTTACTGGGATAATTAATGAGAAAAATATGAGCTTTACCAAAATCTCGGTTTTGATAATGGAAAATGCGGGATGAAGTTGCTGATATGGCACTTTTAAAGGACATGCTTTGTTGACGTTATTTGTATGTTGCATCTAATGCACAAGATACGTCCGCTGATCTTGTCAACGGAACACAGTCCCGAAACAGCAGAAATGAGACGAAAGTGATCTCATGCAGCTTGTTTGCGACTGGACCCTCTCATGTCAACCCTAATTGTTTGATGACGACTTCGGACATCAAACCAGTGTTCATGATTGCAATGTTTGTAAGTATTTTCTCAGCCGCACATTCTCATGTCAGACACCAGCACTCAAACCGTCTCATCCCAATGCAATGCCAGGGGCTTAGTCTGCGTAGAGATGGATTGGGCTGTACTGGCCGAACAAGAGCAGCAGATAGACGTCTAAAATGTGTCAAGAGTGGTTTTTGTAAATGTTCACGCGTGGTGAAGTGCGTAAAGCATGATGGTTCGGAAAGGAGTGTGACCTATAGCGGAGTTTTGTACTCAAATATTTAAACAAATAAAGCTGACACGCAAGAGGAACGGTGAGTGGGTTTTATAAAGCAGACTCAAGGTTGGATATAGACGAATCCAATTTCACGCATTCCTGCACCTTAATGGCAGCCATAGCCGCGACGGGAACCCAACTATCTCGCCTAAAATGTGAAATGATGCGGCTTTGAAGGGTATTTTAAACTGCATTCTATCACCCGTGTTACACGTAGACAAAAGAATGATGACAGTTTACAACACAAAAGAATCTAACATCGAATTTTAAGCGGGTTTAATCCACCCAATTGGGCACTCACAACACCTGTTTGGTGCATGCGGAGACCCGAAAATGGCCGACCAAATGCTGACCATGACTTGGCTCGTTGGATTCGTCTATAGCGGAGTTTGTGCTAAAATATTTAAACAAATAAAGCTGACACACAAGAGGAACGGTGAGTGGGTTTTGTAAAAGCAGACTCAAGGTTGGATATAGGTGGTGTCATTTTGCCTAGTGCATTATGTTTCTGGGGAGGGAGAAAACACCTAAAAATTGTTTTGATACATTATTGTCCAAGATCCGCAAGACCTATTGAAAATATAAATGCGAATAATGGCCCCCTGAAATTCATTCCCCCACCTCCATGCCCCCCGAAAAAAATTCCTGGTATACCACCGCTGCAAATTGGCAGTATAGACAACATCTGAGACTATGTTCTTCATAACAGAATCCGACGAGCTAAATAATCCAACGTTTGGATGTAGTTACTTCGTCAACATCGAGCACCAGTTGGCATTAATTTATTATCAACTATTGAAATAATCTGTAGGTAGGTAGGTGCGAGTATATATAAGGTAAAAAGGTAAAGGAGACGATCCTGTATAAACAATTACTTATAATCAATCAATTAGTTCTTCATCTTCGATATCAGCCTAGCTGATTTATCAAAGGAAACCTACTTCATCAAGGCTGATATCAGCAGTAGATAGCTTACTTATGATCACTTTAATAGATTAACAAAAACAAAACAAGGTATCAGGAGTAGCTGTTTCATAAATGAAATCTACTTCATCAACGCCTGATAACAACTTGAAGTGGGCAATTATATGCGGACCGCGCGGCCCAATAAAACCATGTCATCAACTGGCACAATGTCAAAATCCTTTAAAGGAGTGTGATGCAAATACTAGAAGAATGAAAGAATCCATTTGGATCAGGAGACGACAACCCAATGACATGAACAGAGACGAGGGGGCATACTTCCTATGTCATGTGTATGATCCTCTGCTGGCTGAGGATAATAATTATACCCTCTTCAGTCGGAGATAGCTTACTATGGCTTGTATATAATCAATCAATCAGTCATGTATTTCCTCAACACCGACATGAGCTTATCTGATTTATCAAATAAAACCTAATTCATCAAATAATAAAGGCCGATATCAGCAGTATAATCAAATAGTTCTTTAAGACAAATATCAGCTTAGCTGACTTATTACATGAATCCTTCATCAAGGCCGATGTCAGCATTAGATAGCTGATTTACAATCATTCAAGTAGTTCTCTAACACCGATATCAGCTTAGTTCATGTATCAAAGAAAACCTACTACATCAAGACAGATGTCAACAATGTCATTAGTAGATAGTTAATAATCAAGTAGTTCTCTAACGCCGATATCAGCTTGTTTGATTTATTAAATTAAACCTACTTCGTCTAGACCGATATCAGCAGTAGATAGTTTACTGATAATCAATCAAATAGTTCTTTATCATCGATATTTTTATCAAATGAAACCTACTTCATCAACTAAGGCCGACATAAGCAGTAGATACCTTACTTATATCAATTATTGAGCTGATTTATCAAATTAAATCCACTTTATCAGCAATAGGCAATGCAGATTAAAAACCGCGGTCGCGGTTTGCCAAAAAAAAGTACATTTAATAAAGAAAATCATATGGAAAGATTTGGCAACAAAAAGCAAATCTCTTATAAACCATCTATGCATAGTTTCAACCTCGATACACCTGAGCACACAATTTCATCCAAGAGCTTTCAAGCAAGCAGTGATTTGTCTCTACACAGTCTTTGATTACACTACATGATTGAGTGTATAGCATCATAAGAGCTGTGTGAGCTTCTAGCTAGAAAATAGGCAGCTGTGATTGGTTTTTCTCAAAACCTCAAGTGTTCCCATCATCCAATCAGAATTGTTTTGTTTTTATATCGAACGAAAGCTAACACTTCTCCCTAAAAACACTTTTTTTTTTTTCATTAGGTCATAACGTAATTCAATGTTTATAGCAAGGCGGATGTGGTAAATGTATTGAAAACGACCTATCCAGGCACGATTTTTGACAAAAATGTAGGTTTTAAAAGTGAAAACCTCAAGTGTTCCTTACAATATTTTTTAGATTCTGTGTCATTAAATGAAAGAGCACACTTATATTGTACATAATTATACTAGCTTCATTTCAATGAGTAATGATCAATTCTCTTTATTGCACTTTACTGAATTGCATTCTGGTCAGGCATCCCGAAACAACATTGCACTGTGTACCATACGATGGAAACAGGATTAAGTTAATCGCCGTGGAATTGATAACCTGTTCGCCACTGTACACGTTTATACAGGGCAAGCATTCATACTGGTACCAAATGAAGAGGTTTGGCTACAAAGCGATTCTATAATAAAAGTATCTACGAAGCGAGTCTCGCCTCTACACAGTCTGTGTTTATAGGCCCCTACTACACGGTTGAGTGCATAGCATCATAGTGACTAGTGGAAAATACGGCATCTGTGATTGGTTTTTGTCAAAACCCCGAATGTTCCCTTCATCCAATCAGAAAAGTTTTTATATTAAACGATGGCTAACACTTCCCACTAAAAACACCTAAGTTTTTAAAAGTCAAAATCTCAAGTGTTCCTTACAATAATTATTATTTTTTCAAATTTTATATGATTAAATGAAAGAGCACACTTATATTGTCCATATACTATACTTCATTTCAATGAACAATGGCCAATTCTCTTTAAATTGCAAATCTTGTGCAAAAAAATTACTATTTTCTCCTGTTTTGTCATACAGTTGTAAATTCAATGGACTATGATTATAAAGAACGCTTACAAATTAATCAATTAACATTACATATCAATACGCCCATTATCATTCTTGACAGGATTTAAAAAAAATCTATTTCGCTTAATTATCTTTATATTTTTAGGTATATCATGAACATCAGTTTCACATTTTTATGATTTTTCTTTGTTTTACTTTTATCGAATTCTTCAATGGGGCGAGGTACTTTATTCATGTTCCTTGTTTCATGCTTGATAAAATAGTTTATGCCTTTTAAAATATTTATTTCGCCCCTTATGTATTTCTTTATTTTTTGTTTTATGTTTATATCATTATAGCGACATCTATAGTTTGATATATTTTTGCGGGCGAACTGATATTGGGGTGAAACGCCTCAAATTCATCCCGATTTCATTCTTTGACTGCCCAGAATTAGGCCAAAAAAAACCACAAAACAAGTTTGTTTCCTGTAGCGCGCGCGTTTCGTTTTTGACGGCTTTTTTGCGCATTTAGAATTTTTTTTTTACTTTTGAAAAAAACAACCAAAAACCAAACCCGGAAAAAAATCGCAAAAAATAATACTTTTTTAATCTGCAGGTTGAAAGGGGGTCATAAATATTCTTGAATATGAAGAAATATGTTTGTTTTTTTGTGTCGGAGAGACCCACTGTAAATTTCCATTCCAATTTGCAGCAAAAAAAGGTATTTTTTTTTCATTTGAAGACATGGATTATAAAAAAAACAAACAAAAAAAACCGCATTTCGCATTTGACTTGCTACAGGAAACATACATGGTTTTTTTTGGCCTTACCCGTGTAGTGTGAAATTTCGATAAAGTGGCTGGGTAACCACCAAGAAGCTGATTTTTACATCGATTTGAAGTGTCAAATTGCAGGATGGTGATGAGAAAAATATGATCCAGTATAAAAAATTATGATATTAAAACTCATTAACAATGAGAAAAATCAGGGGATGATGGACTCGTAGGCCTATACATGTTTTTTATATTAACAAATCACAATTGTGAAACTACAAGCTACGAACTTTTAAATTGAACATAATATCAACTATCATAGACAAAGCACCAGCGGCGTAGCTGGGATTTTTTCCAGGGGGGTAAGCCTGTATGGGGCGGGGGCCCAGATCCACCAAATTTCCCTGCACTTGGGGGCGGGGGCCCAAATAGACACTTTTTGCCAGGCTTATTGATAATAATCGTATGGTATTGCATATCGTATGGATTCTCCATCTCTCTGCCCCTCTTCTCCCCTCTCTCTCTCTCTTTTTCCTCTTTCTCCTCCTTTTTCCTCTTTTTCCTTGCACTAGGGGCGGGGGCCCAAATAGGCAATTTTGCCAGGGGGGGGGGGGCAAACCCCGGCAGCTACGCCACTGCAAAGCACCATATCAAGCAATAATATTTCACAAGTTGCACATGAATTTTTATAGGCCTAATTGTATAAATTATCGACATATCGGGCGACAAGAACATCTCATCCGTACACTTCAGAAGTGGCAAATCAATATAAAATTGGATCTACTGAGCCCATATTTTATCGGAAAACTGAGAGGACCGTCGACACCTTTATGTTCACATGCCTTATTTCACACCTGCCAACCTATCGAAGTCAGAAAGAGGGACATTGAGGCCAAAACCTTGTACATGTACACAAACCAGGTAGGCCTACCGACAAATTCAAAGACTTGAGGTGTGCAATACTTTCAGAATTCAGGGAAGGTTTTGCAGGGCTAAATTTATCACAATATACTAAAGAGAATGCTACAGCAAAATATTAAAGTTAAATTTGCATCCTTTTCTGCTGTTCTTAAAATTTGCCATCACTGAAATTTTCAAAAAACAGGACTGTTCCTCTTTTTCACGGAAAACCTCAAATGATCAAGGATAGTCCCTCAAAATGAGAAACAGTTGGCATGTCTGTAATTTGTCTTTGACCCATGAAAGTCTATTTAAATTTGACTTTCTTGGTAATTTACTAACTTCTCTTTGCAAAGTGGACTTTTGGTCAAGGGGTGGGTGTGTAAGCATGTCCAAGGGGATGGGTGGATGTGTCTCAGGGTTTGCATAAACTTACCTTTTATTATCTTGGTGTGTCGATTATTCATCCAGTATAGTTCATCATGACGTTACACCATATGTCTGATGAAGTCCGATGTTTTCGGACACAACGTAGCAAAGTGAGCTGCAAATTTTAGTTCCATATATTAGATTTAATTTACAAAAATAACACCTTACCTGTTCTTTCCTCGATGCTGGTGTGGCCGTAGGCCTACTGCATTGCAGATGTCCGTCCTAGATCCTATGCCATGACAGAAAATATTAAGAAAACATCTGTTAGGAAAGTTTGTTTTGATGTTTTTTGTTATTTGTTTGCTTGTTAGTTTTCCGCTATCTACTCAAGATAGTATTTATTTGTAAAATACACGGAAATTGAGAAAGGTTTAATAATTATATTTTGTTAGGCCTATCTACATGATGATAGCATTTTTAAACCTAATGAAATAATACAAAAAAGAAGGAAATCATAAGACTTAGCATGAGACGAGTCAGAAAGATCATTTGGTATATTCTTTTATATTTCATGTTTGTTTGTCTGTCTGTTTGTTTCTTTTTTTTATCCATTTACGGTGCAATTTGCAAATCACCCGTTGCGACATCCATCATCTTCTGTGAACACGCGTAGGCGTAAGCCCACTTACGATCTGCATCATTTGCGGGCGCACACCTCTAAATCACTCCGCGGACGATGTAATGTGGATGAGTTCCGGTAAAAAGCATGTTATAGCTTAAATAAAAGTTTGAGACCTATACACGAACTTGGATCCCAAAAAAGTTGCATAACCCAATTTTTGAAAAAAGTAGGCCCTCGGATTGAGAAAAGGAGCAGAAACGGGTTTTCAGGGTAAAAACAGGTCGAAAATGGTCATGGTCCTGTTTAAACGCCCATATCTTGAAATCTAATCGGAAGACTACCCGTACATTGAAACATATATTAAATTTTCATCGATTTGCAATCGATTGGTGGTATATTTATGTTCAATTTGTTGCCGAAAAGGTCTAAAATCGGGCAAAGAAAAGACGTGTTTTCACGTGTATTTCAATGGGACGCGCTATTGGTGGTGTGCGCCCTTACGATCTGCATCATTTTCTCGGAACGCGCTCGCAAACGGTCTGTTAGGAAAGTTTGTTTTGATGTTTTTTGTTATTTGTTTGCTTGTTATTTTTCCGCTCTCTACTCAAGATAGTATTTACTTGTAAATTACAAAGAAATTGAGAAAGGTTGAATAATTATATTTTGTTAGGCCTATCTACATGATGATAGCATTTTTAAACCTAATGAAATAATACAAAAAAGAAGGAAATCATAAGACTTAGCATGAGACGAGTCAGAAAGATCATTTGGTATATTCTTTAATATTTCATGTTTGTTTGTCTGTCTGTTTGTTTCTTTTTTTAAAATCCATTTACGGTGCAATTTGCAAATCACCCGTTGCGACATCCATCATCTTCTGTGAACACGCGTAGGCGTAAGCCCACTTACGATCTGCATCATTTACGATCTGCATCATTTTCTCGGAACGCGCTCGCAAACGGTCTGTTAGGAAAGTTTGTTTTGATGTTTTTTGTTATTTGTTTGCTTGTTAGTTTTCCGCTATCTACTCAAGATAGTATTTATTTGTAAAATACAAAGAAATTGAGAAAGGTTGAATAATTATATTTTGTTAGGCCTATCTACTGATGATAGCATTAATATGAAATAATACAAAAAAGAAGGAAATCATAAGACTTAGAATGAGACGAGTCACAAAGATCAATTGGTATATTCTTTTATATTTCATGTTTGTTTGTCTGCCTGTTTGTTTGTTTTTATCCATTTACGGTGCAATTTGCAAATCACCCGTTACGACATCCATCATCTTCTGTGAACACGCGTACGAGTGAGCCCACTTACGATCTGCATCATTTTCTCGCAACGAGCTCGCAAACGGCTATCTTCTGAAGATAGCATTGCGGGTCTAATAAAACAACAGAAAATATTAAGAAAACGTCTGTTAGGAAAGTTTGTTTTGATGTTTTTGTTATTTGTTTGCTTGTTAGTTTTCCGCTATCTACTCAAAACATTAAATTCTTTCAAATTGGACTTTATTTTGTCCACTATATATTTCAAACTTCAAATAATTTTACTTTGTGTAGCAAATATGATTTTGAATTTCCAATTCATTATCCAAATAAATACAATGTTTTAGGACAGACTTGTTGCAGTCTAAAAAGTATTTTTATTGAATTATCAGTATTGTAACATGGTAGACTTGGAACAAATCTTAATTTATTTTTATTCTAAAAGTAAGCATTAAAATGAGCAGAAATTTGCATAAATTTGGATTGGTAATGATTAGTAATATTAAATCCTACAAGTGTATCACAGATGGCAGATATCAAAAATTGTTTAAATGATTTGAATTAGCATTTTTATAGAGAAAAACTGGCATCATTTTCAGTGATGTGCGCCCTTATGTTAATTTCCTCATACGATATCTGGCGATTTGCACGATGGTCGAATTCAGCACCTTTGAAGCGCTAGCGTTTGAACTTGAAAATCAGTGTACTGTGAAAGCCGAATAGATTTCATGATGGAATTTGAATGTCTGTGATACTAGTGATGTGAGTAATTATGATTGTGTGTTTGTGGGGGGGTATAGACCTGTATGTTAAGCTTATAGATTTCATGCACGTGAAAATGCAATGCTGTTGATAATACACTTGTCACTAGAAACCCTGACCCTGTGATACTAGTGATGTGAGTAATTATGATTGTGTGTGTGTGCTGAGGGGGGGGCATAGGCCTGTATATTCAGTATTTAAGCTTATAGATTTCATGCACGTGAAAATGCAAGGCTGTTGATAATGCACTTGTCAATTGAAAGCCTGACCCTGTGATACTAGTGATGTGAGTAATTATGATTGTGTGTGTGTGTGCTGGGGGGTACATAGCCTAGGCCTGTATATTCAGTATTTAAGCTTATAGATTTCATGCACGTGAAAATGCAAGGCTGTTGATAATGCACTTGTCAATTGAAAGCCTGACCCTGTGATACTAGTGATGTGAGTAATTATGATTGTGGGGGGGTGCATAGGCCCGTATGTTCAGTAGTTAAGCTTATAGATTTCATGCACGTGAAAATGAAGACTGTTGATAATGCACTTGTCAATTGAAACCCTGAGTCCCTGACCCACTCCAACCCCTGGCTGCAGTGCAGAGTACCCGGAAAAATAGCCGGGCAGTTTATTATAACAGACGGGCATTGACACAAAATTTGTCCCTGTAGGGCCGGCCATGTGTTGTTTCCCGTCGATCCGGGACTTGGCCGGGAGTTTTAACATTTTTGAAATTTAGCCCTGGTATAAGTCCCAGCCACCCATCCCCGTGGTACCCTGGCCATAAGGGGGGGGGCTGGAAATTCACAGCTGCATATAGCCATATCTTTGATAACATGGACAAGTATAGTGATGATGTACATTATACAAATGATGAGATATCCTCTAAATAGGCACAATTTCACGGCTTTACCAGACACGTAATGTTGCGAGTAAATTAAACGCCATTTTGTGTGTAGGAAGTTGCAATTAAAAAAACTGCGATAATTTCAAATGACTGCAATTTGCAATGAAAAGCAAACCACCAAAAATTTCTCATTTGTAGATGTACACACATTGGTATGCATATAGCCTCTGGCATTGGCCAATTTGTCCTTGTACTATAAAAAGACCATGCACATTCTTCATATGAATCACAGGCCTATATTCACATAGCCATACATGTACCTGTACAGATGTACACACACCCACACAAACAACTGTATTTTATCCAAGGTAATTGCAGACCCCTCCTACATACGGTACCCTATAACCCTAAACCCTAAACATGGGCCATAACACTAACCGTAATTCTAATTCTAATCCTAACCCTAATCCTAACCCTAACCTAACCCTAATCCCAACCTTAACCCTAACATACCCTTAACAGGCAAACCCTAATCCTATATCAATTCCTAACCTTAGTCCAAATCCTAATCATATAGCCTTGAAGGGGGTGCTCTTTTGAATGGATAATAAATTGGACATTCAAAATCATACTTGTTACACAAAGTGAATTTAATTTCAAGTTTAAAATAAATCTGGACTTAGTAAAGTCCAAAATGAAAATCATCTCTGTTGTAATATGTAATCTGACAAGCAAAATGGATAGCAATTATCCATGCTGGTCAGCACTGGGATGGATAAGAGCTATCCAAGCCTTGGGCCAAACACATGTAAACTGAGAGGCAAAATGGATAGCAATTATCCATGCTGGTCACTCAGCACTATGGATAAGAGCTATCCAATGTCCATTTCACTAGGGCTATCCATGCATGCATTGGTCAAACATGGATAACTGCTATCCAAGCCTTGAGCCATACACCTTAATATGTAATCTGACAAGCAAAATGGATAGCAATTATCCATGCTGGTCAGCACTGGGATGGATAAGAGCTATCCAAGCCTTGGGCCAAACACATGTAAACTGAGAGGCAAAATGGATAGCAATTATCCATGCTGGTCACTCAGCACTATGGATAAGAGCTATCCAATGTCCATTTCACTAGGGCTATCCATGCATGCATTGGTCAAACATGGATAACTGCTATCCAAGCCTTGAGCCATACACCTTAGAACATTAAATTCTTTCAAATTGGACTTTATTTTGTCCACTATATATTTCAAACTTCAAATAATTTTACTTTGTGTAGCAAATATGATTTTGAATTTCCAATTCATTATCCAAATAAATACAATGTTTTAGGACAGACTTGTTGCAGTCTAAAAAGTATTTTTTATTGAATTATCAGTATTGTAACATGGTAGACTTGGAACAAATCTTAATTTATTTTTATTCTAAAAGTAAGCATTAAAATGAGCAGAAATTTGCATAAATTTGGATTGGTAATGATTAGTAATATTAAATCCTACAAGTGTATCACAGATGGCAGATATCAAAAATTGTTTAAATGATTTGAATTAGCATTTTTATAGAGAAAAACTGGCATCATTTTCAGTGATGTGCGCCCTTATGTTAATTTCCTCATACGATATCTGGCGATTTGCACGATGGTCGAATTCAGCACCTTTGAAGCGCTAGCGTTTGAACTTGAAAATCAGTGTACTGTGAAAGCCGAATAGATTTCATGATGGAATTTGAATGTCTGTGATACTAGTGATGTGAGTAATTATGATTGTGTGTTTGTGGGGGGTATAGACCTGTATGTTAAGCTTATAGATTTCATGCACGTGAAAATGCAATGCTGTTGATAATGCACTTGTCACTAGAAACCCTGACCCTGTGATACTAGTGATGTGAGTAATTATGATTGTGTGTGTGTGCTGAGGGGGGGGTACATAGGCCTGTATATTCAGTATTTAAGCTTATAGATTTCATGCACGTGAAAATGCAAGGCTGTTGATAATGCACTTGTCAATTGAAAGCCTGACCCTGTGATACTAGTGATGTGAGTAATTATGATTGTGTGTGTGTGTGCTGGGGGGTACATAGCCTAGGCCTGTATATTCAGTATTTAAGCTTATAGATTTCATGCACGTGAAAATGCAAGGCTGTTGATAATGCACTTGTCAATTGAAAGCCTGACCCTGTGATACAAGCGATGTGAGTAATTATGATTGTGGGGGGGTGCATAGGCCCGTATGTTCAGTAGTTAAGCTTTATAGATTTCATGCACGTGAAAATGAAGACTGTTGATAATGCACTTGTCAATTGAAACCCTGAGTCCCTGACCCACTCCAACCCCTGGCTGCAGTGCAGAGTACCCGGAAAAAATAGCCGGGCAGTTTATTATAACAGACGGGCATTGACACAAAATTTGTCCCTGTAGGGCCGGCCATGTGTTGTTTCCCGTCGATCCGGGACTTGGCCGGGAGTTTTAACATTTTTGAAATTTAGCCCTGGTATAAGTCCCAGCCACCCATCCCCGTGGTACCCTGGCCATAAGGGGGGGGCTGGAAATTCACAGCTGCATATAGCCATATCTTTGATAACATGGACAAGTATAGTGATGATGTACATTATACAAATGATGAGATATCCTCTAAATAGGCACAATTTCACGGCTTTACCAGACACGTAATGTTGCGAGTAAATTAAACGCCATTTTGTGTGTAGGAAGTTGCAATTAAAAAAACTGCGATAATTTCAAATGACTGCAATTTGCAATGAAAAGCAAACCACCAAAAATTTCTCATTTGTAGATGTACACATTGGTATGCATATAGCCTCTGGCATTGGCCAATTTGTCCTTGTACTATAAAAAGACCATGCACATTCTTCATATGAATCACAGGCCTATATTCACATAGCCATACATGTACCTGTACAGATGTACACACACCCACACAAACAACTGTATTTTATCCAAGGTAATTGCAGACCCTCCTACATACGGTACCCTATAACCCTAAACCCTAAACATGGGCCATAACACTAACCGTAATTCTAATCCTAACCCTAATCCTAACCCTAACCTAACCCTAATCCCAACCTTAACCCTAACATACCCTTAACAGGCAAACCCTAATCCTATATCAATTCCTAACCTTAGTCCAAATCCTAATCATATAGCCTTGGAAGGGGGGTGCTCTTTTGGAATGGATAATAAATTGACATTCAAAATCATACTTGTTACACAAAGTGAATTTAATTTCAAGTTTAAAATAAATCTGGACTTAGTAAAGTCCAAAATGAAAATCATCTCTGTTGTAATATGTAATCTGACAAGCAAAATGGATAGCAATTATCCATGCTGGTCAGCACTGGGATGGATAAGAGCTATCCAAGCCTTGGGCCAAACACATGTAAACTGAGAGGCAAAATGGATAGCAATTATCCATGCTGGTCACTCAGCACTATGGATAAAGAGCTATCCAATGTCCATTTCACTAGGGCTATCCATGCATGCATTGGTCAAACATGGATAACTGCTATCCAAGCCTTGAGCCATACACCTTAATATGTAATCTGACAAGCAAAATGGATAGCAATTATCCATGCTGGTCAGCACTGGGATGGATAAGAGCTATCCAAGCCTTGGGCCAAACACATGTAAACTGAGAGGCAAAATGGATAGCAATTATCCATGCTGGTCACTCAGCACTATGGATAAGAGCTATCCAATGTCCATTTCACTAGGGCTATCCATGCATGCATTGGTCAAACATGGATAACTGCTATCCAAGCCTTGAGCCATACACCTTAGAACATTAAATTCTTTCAAATTGGACTTTATTTTGTCCACTATATATTTCAAACTTCAAATAATTTTACTTTGTGTAGCAAATATGATTTTGAATTTCCAATTCATTATCCAAATAAATACAATGTTTTAGGACAGACTTGTTGCAGTCTAAAAAGTATTTTTTATTGAATTATCAGTATTGTAACATGGTAGACTTGGAACAAATCTTAATTTATTTTTATTCTAAAAGTAAGCATTAAAATGAGCAGAAATTTGCATAAATTTGGATTGGTAATGATTAGTAATATTAAATCCTACAAGTGTATCACAGATGGCAGATATCAAAAATGGTTTAAATGATTTAATTAGCATTTTTATAGAGAAAAACTGGCATCATTTTCAGTGATGTGCGCCCTTATGTTAATTTCCTCATACGATATCTGGCGATTTGCACGATGGTCGAATTCAGCACCTTTGAAGAGCTAGCGTTTGAACTTGAAAATCAGTGTACTGTGAAAGCCGAATAGATTTCATGATGGAATTTGAATGTCTGTGATACTAGTGATGTGAGTAATTATGATTGTGTGTTTGTGGGGGGGGTATAGACCTGTATGTTAAGCTTATAGATTTCATGCACGTGAAAATGCAATGCTGTTGATAATGCACTTGTCACTAGAAACCCTGACCCTGTGATACTAGTGATGTGAGTAATTATGATTGTGTGTGTGTGCTGAGGGGGGGGGGTAGGCCTACATAGGCCTGTATATTCAGTATTTAAGCTTATAGATTTCATGCACGTGAAAATGCAAGGCTGTTGATAATGCACTTGTCAATTGAAAGCCTGACCCTGTGATACTAGTGATGTGAGTAATTATGATTGTGTGTGTGTGCTGGGGGGTACATAGGCCTGTATATTCAGTATTTAAGCTTATAGATTTCATGCACGTGAAAATGCAAGGCTGTTGATAATGCACTTGTCAATTGAAAGCCTGACCCTGTGATACTAGTGATGTGAGTAATTATGATTGTGGGGGGGTGCATAGGCCCGTATGTTCAGTAGTTATAGATTTCATGCACGTGAAAATGAAGACTGTTGATAATGCACTTGTCAATTGAAACCCTGAGTCCCTGACCCACTCCAACCCCTGGCTGCAGTGCAGAGTACCCGGAAAAAATAGCCGGGCAGTTTATTATAACAGACGGGCATTGACACAAAATTTGTCCCTGTAGGGCCGGCCATGTGTTGTTTCCCGTCAGTCCGGGACTTGGCCGGGAGTTTTAACATTTTGAAATTTAGCCCTGGTATAAGTCCCAGCCACCCATCCCCGTGGTACCCTGGCCATAAGGGGGGGGGGGGGGGGCTGGATTCACAGCTGCATATAGCCATATCTTTGATAACATGGACAAGTATAGTGATGATGTACATTATACAAATGATGAGATATCCTCTAAATAGGCACAATTTCACGGCTTTACCAGACACGTAATGTTGCGAGTAAATTAAACGCCATTTTGTGTGTAGGAAGTTGCAATTAAAAAAACTGCGATAATTTCAAATGACTGCAATTTGCAATGAAAAGCAAACCACCAAAAATTTCTCATTTGTAGATGTACACACATTGGTATGCATATAGCCTCTGGCATTGGCCAATTTGTCCTTGTACTATAAAAAGACCATGCACATTCTTCATATGAATCACAGGCCTATATTCACATAGCCATACATGTACCTGTACAGATGTACACACACCCACACAAACAACTGTATTTTATCCAAGGTAATTGCAGACCCCTCCTACCTACGGTACCCTATAACCCTAAACCCTAAACATGGGCCATAACACTAACCGTAATTCTAATCCTAACCCTAATCCTAACCCTAACCTAACCCTAATCCCAACCTTAACCCTAACATACCCTTAACAGGCAAACCCTAATCCTATATCAATTCCTAACCTTAGTCCAAATCCTAATCATATAGCCTTGGAAGGGGGGGGTGCTCCTTTTGGAATGGATAATAAATTGGACATTCAAAATCATACTTGTTACACAAAGTGAATTTAATTTCAAGTTTAAAATAAATCTGGACTTAGTAAAGTCCAAAATGAAAATCATCTGTTTCAAGATAGTATTTATTTGTAAAATACACAGAAATTGAGAAAGGTTGAATAATTATATTTTGTTAGGCCTATCTACTGATGATAGCATTTTTAAACCTAATGAAATAATACAAAAAAGAAGGAAATCATAAGACTTAGCATGAGACGCGTCAGAAAGATCATTTGGTATATTTTTTTATATTTCATGTTTGTTTGTCTGTCTGTTTGTTTCTTTTTTTTTATCCATTTACGGTGCAATTTGCAAATCACCCGTTGCGACATCCATCATCTTTTGTGAACACGCGTAGGCGTAAGCCCACTTACGATCTGCATCATTTACGATCTGCATCATTTTCTCGGAACGCGCTCGCAAACGGTCTGTTAGGAAAGTTTGTTTTGATGTTTTTGTTATTTGTTTGCTTGTTAGTTTTCCGCTATCTACTCAAGATAGTATTTATTTGTAAAATACAAAGAAATTGAGAAAGGTTGAATAATTATATTTTGTTAGGCCTATCTACTGATGATAGCATTAATATGCAATAATACAAAAAAGAAGGAAATCATAAGACTTAGAATGAGACGAGTCACAAAGATCAATTGGTATATTCTTTTATATTTCATGTTTGTTTGTCTGCCTGTTTGTTTGTTTTTTTATCCATTTACGGTGCAATTTGCAAATCACCCGTTACGACATCCATCATCTTCTGTGAACACGCGTACGAGTGAGCCCACTTACGATCTGCATCATTTTCTCGCAACGAGCTCGCAAACGGCTATCTTCTGAAGATAGCATTGCGGGTCTAATAAAACAACAGAAAATATTAAGAAAACGTCTGTTAGGAAAGTTTGTTTTGATGTTTTTTGTTATTTGTTTGCTTGTTAGTTTTCCGCTATCTACACAAGATAGTATTTATTTGTAAAATACAAAGAAATTGAGAAAGGTTGAATAATTATATTTTCTTAGGCCTATCTACATGATGATAGCATTTTTAAACCTAATGAAATAATACAAAAACGAAGGAAATCATAAGACTTAGCATGAGACGAGTCAGAAAGATTATTTGGTATATTCTTTTATATTTCATGTTTGTTTGTATGTCTGTTTATTTGTTTTTTTTATCCATTTACGGTGCAATTTGCAAATCACCCGTTGCGACATCCATCATTTTCTGTGAACACGCGTAGGCGTAAGCCCACTTACGATCTGCATCATTTACGATCTGCATCATTTTCTCGGAACGCGCTCGCAAACGGTCTGTTAGGAAAGTTTGTTTTGATGTTTTTTGTTATTTGTTTGCTTGTTAGTTTTCCGCTATCTACTCAAGTTAGTATTTACTTGTAAAATACAAAGAAATTGAGAAAGGTTGAATAATTATATTTTGTTAGGCCTATCAACTGATGATAGCATTTTTAAACCTAATGAAATTATACAAAAACGAAAGAAATCATAAGACTTAGCATGAGACGAGTCAGAAAGATCATTTGGTATATTATTTTATATTTCATGTTTGTTTGTCTGTCTGTTTGTTTCTTTTTTTTTATCCATTTACGGTGCAATTTGCAAATCACCCGTTGCGACATCCATCATCTTCTGTGAACACACGTAGGCGCGAGACCACTTACGATCTGCATCATTTACGATCTGCATCATTTACGATATGCATCATTTTCTCGCAACGCGCTAGCAAACGGGTATCTTCTGAAGATAGCATTGCGGGCCTAATAAAACAACAGAAAATATTAAGAAAACGTCCGTTAGGAAAGTTTGCTTTGATGTTTTTTGTTATTTGTTTGCTTGTTAGTTTTCCGCAATCTACTCAAGATAGTATTTATTTGTAAAATACAAAGAAATTGAGAAAGGTTCAATAATTATATTTTGTTAGGCCTATCTACTGATGATAGCATTTTTAAACCTAATGAAATAATACAAAAAAGAAGGAAATCATAAGACTTAGAATGAGACGAGTCAGAAAGATCATTTGGTATATTCTTTTATATTTCATGTTTGTTTGTCTGCCTGTTTGTTTGTTTTTTATCCATTTACGGTGCAATTTGCAAATCACCCGTTGCGACATCCATCATCTTCTGTAAACACGCGTACGAGTGAGCCCACTTACGTTCTGCATCATTTACGATCTGCATCATTTTCTCGCAACGCGCTCGCAAATGGCTATATTCTGAAAATAGCATTGCGGGCCTAATAAAACAACAGACAATATTAAGAAAACGTCTGTTAGGAAAGTTTGTTTTGATTTTGTTGTTATTTGTTTGCTTGTTAGTTTTCCGCTATCTACTCAAAATAGTATTTACTTGTAAAATACAAAGAAATTGAGAAAGGTTGAATAATTATATTTTGTTAGGCCTATCTACTGATGATAGCATTTTTAAACCTAATGAAATAATACAAAAAAGAAGGAAATCATAAGACTTAGAGCATGAGACGAGTCAGAAAGATCATTTGGTATATTCTTTTATATTTCATGTTTGTTTGTCTGTCTGTTTATTTGTTTTTTTTATCCATTTACGGTGCAATTTGCAAATCACCCGTTGCAACATCCATCATCTTCTGTAAACACGCGTAGGCATGAGCCCACTTACCTCTCTGAATCATTTACGATCTGCATCATTTTCTCGCAACGCGTTTCGCAAACGGCTATCTTCTGAAGATAGCATTGCGGGTCTAATAAAACAACAGAAAATATTAAGAAAACGTCTGTTAGGAAAGTTTGTTTTGATGTTTTTTGTTATTTGTTTGCTTGTTAGTTTTCCGCTATCTACACAAGATAGTATTTATTTGTAAAATACAAAGAAATTGAGAAAGGTTGAATAATCATATTTTCTTAGGCCTATCTACATGATGATAGCATTTTTAAACCTAATGAAATAATACAAAAACGAAGGAAATCATAAGACTTAGCATGAGACGAGTCAGAAAGATTATTTGGTATATTCTTTTATATTTCATGTTTGTTTGTCTGTCTGTTTGTTTCTTTTTTTATCCATTTACGGTGCAATTTGCAAATCACCCGTTACGACATCCTATATAGATTCAGATTTTATTGACATTCATCTTACAACAAGATATGGTCAAAACATATATAATAATACGATACGATATATATAATACAAATAAAGTACAAGAACGATTACAGTTTACAACTATAAAGAATATAATATAAATTAACTAGGCATAGGCCTATTATTTAAATCCATCATCTTCTGTGAACACGCGTACGAGTGAGCCCACTTACGATCTGCATAATTTTACGATCTGCATCATTTTCTCGCAACGAGCTCGCAAACGTCTATCTTCTGAAGATAGCATTGCGGGTCTAATAAAACAACAGAAAATATTAAGAAAACGTCTGTTAGGAAAGTTTGTTTTGATGTTTTTTGTTATTTGTTTGCTTGTTAGTTTTCCGCTATCTACTCAAGATAGTATTTATTTGTAAAATACACAGAAATTGAGAAAGGTTGAATAATTATATTTTGTTAGGCCTATCTACTGATGATAGCATTTTTAAACCTAATGAAATAATACAAAAAGAAGGAAATCATAAGACTTAGCATGAGACGCGTCAGAAAGATCATTTGGTATATTTTTTTTTTATATTTCATGTTTGTTTGTCTGTCTGTTTGTTTCTTTTTTTATCCATTTACGGTGCAATTTGCAAATCACCCGTTGCGACATCCATCATCTTCTGTGAACACGCGTAGGCGTAAGCCCACTTACGATCTGCATCATTTACGATCTGCATCATTTTCTCGGAACGCGCTCGCAAACGGCTATCTTCTGAAGATAGCATTGCGGGCCTAATAAAACAACAGAAAATATTAAGAAAACGTCTGTTAGGAAAGTTTGTTTTGATGTTTTTTGTTATTTGTTTGCTTGTTAGTTTTCCGCTATCTACACAAGATAGTATTTATTTGTAAAATACAAAGAAATTGAGAAAGGTTGAATAATTATATTTTCTTAGGCCTATCTACATGATGATAGCATTTTTAAACCTAATGAAATAATACAAAAACGAAGGAAATCATAAGACTTAGTATGAGACGAGTCAGAAAGATTATTTGGTATATTCTTTTATATTTCATGTTTGTTTGTCTGTCTGTTTCTTTCTTTTTTATCCATTTACGGTGCAATTTGCAAATCACCCGTTGCGACATCCATCATCTTCTGTGAACACGCGTAGGCGTAAGCCCACTTACGATCTGCATCATTTACGATCTGCATCATTTTCTCGGAACGCGCTCGCAAACGGTCTGTTAGGAAAGTTTGTTTTGATGTTTTTTGTTATTTGTTTGCTTGTTAGTTTTCCGCTATCTACTCAAGTTAGTATTTACTTGTAAAATACAAAGAAATTGAGAAAGGTTGAATAATTATATTTTGTTAGGCCTATCAACTGATGATAGCATTTTTAAACCTAATGAAATTATACAAAAACGAAAGAAATCATAAGACTTAGCATGAGACGAGTCAGAAAGATCATTTGGTATATTCTTTTATATTTCATGTTTGTTTGTCTGTCTGTTTGTTTCTTTTTTTGATCCATTTACGGTGCAATTTGCAAATCACCCGTTGCGACATCCATCATCTTCTGTGAACACGCGTAGGCGCGAGACCACTTACGATCTGCATCATTTACGATCTGCATCATTTACGATATGCATCATTTTCTCGCAACGCGCTAGCAAACGGGTATCTTCTGAAGATAGCATTGCGGGCCTAATAAAACAACAGAAAATATTAAGAAAACGTCCGTTAGGAAAGTTTGCTTTGATGTTTTTTGTTATTTGTTTGCTTGTTAGTTTTCCGCAATCTACTCAAGATAGTATTTATTTGTAAAATACAAAGAAATTGAGAAAGGTTGAATAATTATATTTTGTTAGGCCTATCTACTGATGATAGCATTTTTAAACCTAATGAAATAATAGAAAAAAGAAGGAAATCATAAGACTTAGAGCATGAGACGAGTCAGAAAGATCATTTGGTATATTCTTTTATATTTCATGTTTGTTTGTCTGTCTGTTTATTTGTTTTTTTATCCATTTACGGTGCAATTTGCAAATCACCCGTTGCGACATCCATCATCTTCTGTAAACACGCGTAGGCATGAGCCCACTTACCTCTCTGAATCATTTACGATCTGCATCATTTTCTCGCAACGCGCTCGCAAACGGCTATCTTCTGAAGATAGCATTGCGGGTCTAATAAAACAACAGAAAATATTAAGAAAACGTCTGTTAGGAAAGTTTGTTTTGATGTTTTTTGTTATTTGTTTGCTTGTTAGTTTTCCGCTATCTATTCAAAATAGTATTTACTTGTAAAATACAAAGAAATTGAAAAAGGTTGAATAATTATATTTTGTTAGGCCTATCAACTGATGATAACATTTTTAAACCTAATGAAATAATACAAAAAAGAAGGAAATCATAAGACTTAGCATGAGACGAGTCAGAAAGATCATTTGGTATATTCTTTTATATTTCATGGTTGTTTGTCTGTCTGTTTGTTTGTTTGTTTTTTATCCATTTACGGTGCAATTTGCAAATCACCCGTTGCGACATCCATCATCTTCTGTGAACACGCGTAGGCGTAAGCTAGACTTGATCCACCAGTCCTTCAACTGCTTACGCACGGTCATCGGGTTGTGCTTGCGTGAACGAGAAACGGCCATTTTATTCCGCCATTTTGAATTGTTTCGAGGTCGGGGCCAAGGGACTCAGGCTACGAGAAACGGCCATTTTATTCCGCCATTTTGAATTGTTTCGAGGTCGGGGCCAAGGGACTCAGGCTAGGCGTAAGCCCACTTATACGATCTGCATCATTTACGATCTGCATCATTTTCTCGGAACGCGCTCGCTAACGGCTATCTTCTGAAGATAGCATTGCGGGCCTAATAAAACAACAGAAAATATTAAGAAAACGTCTGTTAGGAAAGTTTGTTTTGATTTTTTTGTTATTTGTTTGCTTGTTAGTTTTCCGCTATCTACTCGAGATAGTATTTATTTGTAAAATACACAGAAATTTAAAAAGGTTGAATAATTATATTTTGTTAGGCCTATCAACTGATGATAACATTTTTAAACCTAATGAAATAATACAAAAAAGAAGGAAATCATAAGACTTAGCATGAGACGAGTCAGAAAGATCATTTGGTATATTCTTTTTATATTTCATGGTTGTTTGTCTGTCTGTTTGTTTGTTTTTTTATCCATTTACGGTGCAATTTGCAAATCACTCGTTGTGACATCCATCATCTTTTGTGAACACGCGTAGGCATGAGCCCACTTACGATCTGCATCATTTTCTCGCAACGTGCTCGCAAGCGGCTATCTTCTGAAGATAGCATTGCGGGCCTAATAAAACAGAAAATATTAAGAAAACGTCTGTTATGAAAGTTCGTTTTGATGTTTTTTGTTATTTGTTTGCTTGTTAGTTTTCCGCTATCTACTCAAAATAGTATTTACTTGTAAAATACAAAGAAATTGAAAAAGGTTGAATAATCATATTTTGTTAGGCCTATCAACTGATGATAAAATTTTTAAACCTATTGAAATAATACAAAAAAGAAGGAAATCATAAGACTTAGCATGAGACGAGTCAGAAAGATAATTTGGTATATTCTTTTATATTTCATGGTTGTTTGTCTGTCTGTTTGGTTTTTTTTATCCATTTACGGTGCAATTTGCAAATCACCCGTTGCGACATCCATCATCTTCTGTGAACACGCGTACACTGTAAATTGGCCAGAACACATGGAACGCGTTCATTAATGTAACGGTTTTTTAACACATGACACGTGTTCAACTTATTTAGAGAACACTAGTGTTAATGTAGAGAACACAGGTGTTATTACGTCAGAACACTAGTGTAACATGTTCTAATCCTTTAAACTCTGGTGTTCAAAATTACTATCTATGAACACCTCGGACACATGAAAGAAATGTAACGGGTTTTTAACACATGACACGTGTTCAAACATTGATTTTCAGAATGCTGGTGTTCAACCTTTATTTATACATTTTCAAAATCTCATTACTCGACAATAAACAAATGCATGGTAGTATAAACAAGATAATGGCGGTGTTCCGAAGAATTCCGATGAAATCAGAGAGTTTTCACCCAGGGCAAGCCCAAGGCTCGAACCCTCGCCGATCGTATCTCCCGGCTGACAGCGCAACGCATTTTAATGCGATTAAAATCGCTCGGCCATAGTCACCCGCTTGTGTCTCTCCAATGCTTGTTCATCGCTGTCAACAGATATACGGGCTCCGAGTCGCTCCCAAAGTTGCCCTGAATTCCATTCTTCTCTAAATCCTTCGAATTTACTCTCACTATCATCCCATTTGTCTTGGAAAAGACAGTTTGTTATAGCGTTTCCCGGAAGCGTTTCCACGTTGCATTGTCATTGTTGTTGTTGTTGTTGTTACTTATATCCCTCCTTCAAAGGAGCACCGTGTATTTCTCGCTGACACGTCGCAGCTCTCCAACGCCTCTATCTGCTCATGCGTTCCATTTTTGAACACCAGTATTCAATATAATCATTCAGAACACTTGTGACACGTCTGATCAATACTATGTGTTCTACATTATACGAAAAGAACACTAATGTGCAAGGCTTATCATATTTTCAAATACACTAGTGTTCTAAAGAGACAATTATGAACACCTCGGACGCGTCTGAGAGGCGTCACGTGTTCGGGAACATTTGCAGTGTAGGCGTAAGCCCACTTACGATCTGCATCATTTACGATCTGCATCATTTTCTCGGAACGCGCTCGCAAAAGGCTATCTTCTAAAGATAGCATTGCGGGCCTAATAAAACAACAGAAAATATTAAGAAAACGTCTGTTAGGAAAGTTTGTTTTGATTTTTTTGTTATTTGTTTGCTTGTTAGTTTTCCGCTATCTACTCAAGATAGTATTTATTTGTAAAATACACAGAAATTGAAAAAGGTTGAATAATTATATTTTGTTAGGCTTGTTAGGCTATCTACTGATGATAACATTTTTAAACCTAATGAAATAATACAAAAAAGAAGGAAATCATAAGACTTAGCATGAGACGAGTAAGAAAGATCATTTGGTGTATTCTTTTATATTTCATGGTTGTTTGTCTGTCTGTTTTTTTTTTATTATCCATTTACGGTGCAATTTGCAAATCACCCGTTGCGACATCCATCATCTTCTGTGAACACGCGTACGAGTGAGCCTACTTACGATCTGCATCATTTACGATCTGCATCATTTTCTCGCAACGCGCTCGCAAACGGCTATCTTCTATATCATTGCGGGCCTAATAAAACAATTCAGGCTGATTCCTATAATTCAATTAAGATTCCCTGGATGCGTGTAGGCCAATACATCCTTTTGAATTAATATTGTAAATATTAGTAGTTGAAATAGAAACAAAATGCACATGCATATTATTAGGTCTATACAAAAATCCCGGTTGCCAAATTTTGGCCCGGTGCGCCTAAAAATTTTGTCAATTTTACACTTTGTAACCCAAAATCAAGATGAAATATTGTGTTTACCGGGCCAATTTGCAACACTCTATTATCAAATTAATGAAGGTGTTCAGCCATACCGTGCGCGGGTTAATGTAGGCCTACTATTCAAATACTTCATCCATCCCGCTAGATCCTCCCGGTAATTTTCTTTTTTTTTGGGGGGAGAATGATGGGCCTTGTAATTTTTAGGCTAGGCCTTATTACAAAAAAAAAGTAGGCATATACCATGATACATCCCTATAGGCCTACCAGTGGTTGGTCCAGTAGGCCTACTCACATGCTCAACGCAGGCCCACATTTCCCGGAATATGAGGATGCGTTATAGATTTCCCAGGATTTCTTCCCGGTAGGCCTAGATGGAGCTTGCCAACGCGTTAAAAGCCGTCTGGCAAGGCCTGAGACGAATATACCTATTCGTCTCAGGGCAAGGCCTATTCAAGGGCAAGGGCGTCAATCCTGGGGGGCACGCCTCAGTGAAAAGTGGGGAGGGACGCAATATCAAATGCCCCTCCCCACAAAGGGCCTACATTTTGGCAATTTTAATATTGTTAAAATCAATATCGAGCACGCACAATATTAATCGGTAGGTTTATAGCCCTATCCCCTTCTGTTTGGACACCCGACAGTGCATGGCTTCAATCGCCCCCCCCCAAAGGCCAATTTGGCTTTTCTGACTACACAATAGGCCTAATATGGTGTTAAAATGGTCCTTTATTGATTACATTATATAAATGAGCAAAGCTATAAATATCAGAGTTGATAAGCTATAGGGCCACGAGAGGTTTTGCTGAGGTGACACATCTACCTCAGACACAGCTGCAAGCGCCGCGGCAGCTTTGCAGCAATTTTATATTTTCAAACATGCAAAAGCTGGGTCCCCTCTGCCTCCCCTAGATCCATGTCCCCCACACTTTTCCAGGGCACTTTTCGGAATTTATTGACGCCCCTCCAGTCTGAAAAGCATAGGCCTACGTTTCTGTTTTAATATTGTCTGCAAACTCAGTGCATTATCTTCCACCAAGGAATGTAGAAAGAACTTAAGTTCTTTATTTACCGGCCTCTCTTTTCTACCAGTGCAGTGGGGTATTTTTAAAATAACATTTTAAGATTGTGGAATCTTCTTACGGGCTGGGAGGAGATATAGGCCTATAAACAGAGACAAATGCAAATTCCAATCACATTAGGCCTACCGTAATTAACATCAACAGTTTACATGACGAGTTTGATTTAAGCAAGTCTGCAAACTTTAAAAGGCATTTCACCAAAGCGTAGTGTGCCCTAGGTCTCTGGGGGAGTCTTCCAATCTCATAATGGGCCCAATGTTAAAACCTCAAAAAAAAATAGAGCGATAAAACGAGAAACACTTACTTTTCGTACCACATTTTCTTCAATGTCCAGCCTATGATTTCCTTGATCAATATGTTCTTGATAGGGCAGCGTTCGCCTAAATTTTAGACCAGAAGATGCTAAAACACGAAGCACTTTTACCAAGCAGCCGGCCTGTGAAGCACAAACTTTGCGAAATGATTTCGACCGAATCACTTCGTGTCGTCTGCGAGAAAAAAATGTGCCTGAACAGAAATAGTTTAGGCCTAATACAAGAAACCAACAAAATTTTGAGTAAAAGATCCTTTTACTATTGTTACGACAATTATTAGCAGTTGTCATAGAATGGGTAAGAATGACTTTTAATTCAGCCCTAGAGGAACTTTTTTTCGTGCGTAATAACACAAATTATAAAAACTAGCGGGACACCCGCGCTTCGCGCGGGTCCCCGCTAGATGAGTAAATGGGAGCGTTCACTAAAACAGGAGGAATTACTTATCTAAATATGTCTCTTCTCACATTTTCTTTTTTAGTTTCTTCTGCTTAGCTTGTGATTTTCCTCTTCCATGTTATTTATTTATTTAACCCGTTCCCATTATTTTCTAAATCTGTTCTTTCTTACATTTCCCTTTTAGCATCTTTTTTTCATTTGCTGCTTATGATTTCCCGTTTCCATGTTTTTACTTTCTGTTCTCATTATTTTAGCTTCTTTTTTCTTCTTATATTTCCTGATAAGTTTCTTTCCTTCGTTCCCGTTTCATTTAGTTACTTTAACCCGTTGGCTTCATGTTGTTTATACAACACACATCTTTTCCCGTATGTATTACGTCTTCTCATAGCGTGACTGCGGACGTGTTCACCCGGTATCCCGTGACCCGTCCATGTACCTTTTTGTCCTTTATTTTTCCTTCTTTCCGTATTCTCATGTCCACTGGTCTCTGGCTCGCAAGTCGTGTGGCTCTGCGCCGTTTACGCGCGCATTTGCGTAATGCGCATTACGCATGCGGCGCCGACGCGCTGCCGGCCAGCTGCAGTGACGCGTAGGCTGGTAACCGATTTTCATAACAAAAACCCCGTTTTTACCCATATTTTCACTGTTTTTGCAGCCAATTCTTGACCGTTTTCAACCAAATTTTCGCATAACCATCTCGGTATATGGTTCAATGTCCCGTATGAATTTGGCGACATTTGGATTGAAACTGACGGAGCCTTTATACACGATACATAGGCCTACATAGATAGATAGATAGATAGATAGATACATACAACATTCCCCTATTTATAGTAAGATTCACTTTGGTGCGCCGGCAGATAATGATATGCGGCAGCGCAGGTGCAAATACACCTGTCAATCAGCTGATCAATTAATGTTTGCATGTATAGTTGACTTTCCAGTTTATGGTGCTCCTCGCACTTGAAATTATATCATCAAGGCCAAACTGCCAAAGCCCCTTGCATAGCGCTGCACAATGTTGACCAAAATAAGGCCTCAAAAATTGTTTGATTGGCGATAGGCCTATATAAAAAATGGGATAGGTAGGTAGGGAATTTTTTTAGTACATCCAAGGACATTCTTTATGATAAAAAGTTATCACCACGTAATATAATTGAATACCTGAGTGGAAGAAGGGCCCAACTCCATCAAAACTGTTTTTGAGATATTAAGAAAAAACTTAATATTTGGAAAAGTTTGATAGGCAGAATGTTTTCAGCTTCAGGGGACCTTTAATACATGAACATACAATATTACATACATTCGAAATCATATATGATGTTTCCATGGCAACGGTACAGGTGTTAATGCGAGCAGGAGTTGGGCCCTTCTTCCACTAATATACTGCAAATGCCCGTTCCGTAAGCAAATGTGTTATAAATAGCTACAGAAATTGGGTAATTATCCATTAATTACACAAGTAGAAGCATGTAATATGTTAGCAAGAAAGTTTTTTGTAGTGAAAAGCAGATTTCATGGATGAACAAAATTCCTCTTTAACCCAATATTTGTGGAAGAAGGGCCCAACTCCATGGAGTTGGGCCTTTCTTCCATGAAAACCATGATTAAGTGTATGTGGAAGACTATTTAGAGAGTGGATTTTGATTCATCTTTCACACACAAGGAAGAACAATCTGCTGGCAATAAAATGCTGGGTCTAACTCATTTTTGTAAAAAAATGGAGTTGGGCCCTTCTTCCACTCAGGTATTCAATTACCAATGCAACTTTCAAAGCTTGCATTTGATAAAAGCCTTGGATCTTCTTTCTTCTTTTTTAAATTTAATTATTTTGTTTCCTCTTTATTTATTTATTTCTTGCAAAAATAAAAGAAAAAGAAACGTCTAGGATCGGGTCTAATTCTAGGGTAGGTCGGGTTACGCCAATCAAAAAAATAAACTTTCTTGCTAACTTGCACAAGTAGAAGAATGTAATATACATTCTTCTACTTGTGCAATTAATGGTTAATTATCAAATGTTTGTAGCTATTTATAACACATCTGCTTACCGAACTGGCAATTGCAGTATATTAGTGGAAGAAGGGCCTAACTCCAGCTTGTATTAAGGCCTGTACCGTTGCCATGGAAACATTATATATAATTTCGAACGTATGTAGGCCTAATATTGTATGTTCACGTATTGAATGTCCCCTGAAGATGAAAACATTCTATATATAAAACTTTTCCAAATATTAAGTTTTTTCTTAATACATGTATATCAAAAACAGTTTTGATGGAGTTGGGCCCTTCTTCCACTCAGGTATTCAATTTAACTCGAAACTTGGAATCAACATGTTTCGGTGATGGGCCTCAATGTGAGGTAGAAAACACACTGTTAATCTGGTAATGTACCTTTAACTTGACTTGGGGCTATTCCAGTTAAAATCCACACACTCCCTATATGGAAAACATGACTGGAGAGAGGAAGAGCAAGGTACACCAATTTGACGTGGGGAAACAAGTAAAATACAGGCTAGACGGTACGCACGGGGGAGGGGGGGGCAAAAACAGCAAATTTAGGCATCAGAAGTAAAAACAAAAAGCCAAAAAATACCAAAAATACCAGTTCCAAGGGCCATAAACCTGTATATACAAAAATGCACCAGAACAAGTGATTGAAATCATTGTGCATATAAACAGATATGATAAATCAAACAACCAATGTAGGCACAAAAACAGACAAAGTTTGATGGCCCAAAATTGCCAATTCCAGAGCCCGCATAAGCCAGGACTTTTTTCAGAGGGGGGAGGGGGGGGGGTAGGGGGAAAGGCAAATTTCCAGGGGCAAGGCTTTGACGAAAATGGTCAAAAATGGGCTAAAAATTACAAAAAAGGCCTCCCACAAACATGCTATAGTTTAAAAACAAATCTCTCACAAGGGGGTGTAAATGCCTATTTCTAATGGAGTAACCCCATTTGAAATTCACACTCTATGTGGAAGATTAAGGCCATGTCTTCCATAAAGGGGTGTATGGATTTCAACTGGAATAGCCCATTACAATTGCAACCCCCCCAAAAAAAAAAAAAACACCCAAAAAACAAAAACCACTGTATAAGATATAACATAGCACTCAGTACATTTAACAAGTTGCAGTCTTTTTTATTCATATATTCTGTCAAATTGAAGAATATTTCACATACAATGCATAAATGAATACTTGGCATTTTTCTGACAAAAAATAAATAAAATATTTGATAGTGTTGAAATATTAACCAGCAGGTACTTTAGTTGATATATTTTTCATATCAAATATTACCTGTGACTTTTTTCATTTATTTTTCTTCAATTATATTGTACAATTAAGTATATTATATTTAAGTGGTGTAACCCGATGACCTGAATCACCTGATCAATTCAGTATCGAAGTTACGTAATGTTACTATGTCAACGGGATCACGCAGCTAGAGTAATGAACCACGATCGAAATGATCACCACATAAAGTATATGGCACTCGAAGGCATACCAAAGTAGCGTGATCCGGTAACCAAGAGAATTACGTAACCACTTCGATGCTGAATAGCCTCATCCCTCTTCTTTTTTTTTCCAATCAAACTGAGATTATGGTATTAGAAGAAAGCTTATACCGGTAACCGTAAAACCTTGTCTACAAGCATAATAAGACCTGATAAGACCATAAGTCCACTTGGCCCCCCAACATGTATACACTTAAGTTGCGTATAGTTTGGTAATGTTTTATACATGTTCAGGGGCCAAAACAAATCTTTCACAACCTTTCATGATGTTTTCACCCTGGAACATGTAT
Organism: Amphiura filiformis; assembly: GCF_039555335.1. NCBI lineage: Eukaryota > Metazoa > Echinodermata > Ophiuroidea > Amphilepidida > Amphiuridae > Amphiura > Amphiura filiformis. Next base: position 48,409,920 of record NC_092641.1, read on the forward strand.
TAAACATTATAAAACCGTAAGAAACTATACGTAATTAGTGTATACATGTTGAGGGGCCAAGTGATCTTCTTGCGCTCAGGTCTTCGCAGTGCTTCTGATGAAAGCTATGGAGTTTAAGCAAATAAATTACAGATCCAAGCATATACAACCAAGTATTATTGTAAGACCAATCTATTGTATTGGTATATGTACGCTTGTTTCATATTAATTAAGATTTAATCAAAAACACTATATACATGTATGCTTGTAGATGAGGTTTTACGGTATTCAAAATTCAACGCCCCAGATTATTACGTTTCTTTACGATGGCGTGAACAGAAAACAGAATATGACGAAATCGGACCATGCCCCTTTTAAGTATATTTCAATTCTAGGTGCACAATGATTATATCTTGGATTTTTAGTAAGAAAAGTCACCTTGTAATAAATTATATGTCTTTAACAAATAATAACATAAAATATTATAAAAATTTATATCATAATTATAAAAATGCAGGATAAATTAGAAACAAAACAAAATATACAAATAATGAAAGCATATTTTGGAATATAACTGTATAAAGAATGCATACTGTGGTCAACAATATTACATAAAAAATAACAATTCAAACTAAAAGTACTTGGCCAGGGTCTCAGCTAGGGTTGGACAAGTGGCCACCATTGTCAACAAACTGCCTGCCCAAAATTTGACCCTTAAATCATACACCAGAAGTTCAGTCAGTTGAAATAGCGACTGCAGCAGCCTTTATTTATTCTGGTTCTGAAAAAAAAGTCTGCTACATACCCTGTTGTATACGATATGTTCTTGCACAAATTGAACTGATAAAAGCACCACTTTTTGAACCTTTCTACAAGGAAGGTGTGTTAATGCCAACCCATTAGATCAGGCATGGGCACCCATACGGCCCATGGGTCAGTTATTCTACTGAAATAATTTCTTTGAACAAGTTCATGTGAAATGTTAATTTCAACTGTGAATTTGGTTCTTTTTGAACAATTCTAATGGAGTCACAATTATGAAAAAAAAAATCGCACAGAAATTTCCAATTTTACAGTGCATTCTATTCATAAAACATTGGGCTATTCCAGTTGAAATCCATCACCCCCTATGGAAGACATGCCCTTAATTTTCTACACAGGGAGTGAGTTTCAAATTGCTTACCTGAATGGGCGACTCCTTTTTGAATCTATACTCCCTGTTTGGGAGATTAAGAATATGTCTTTTATAGAGGGTGTAGGAACTTCAAATGGAATTACCCATAGGTTAAAACTAGGGCTCAACCGGATATCGTATCGGCCCGTTATTTGCGATATTGGTATCGGATTGGATATTGGTTTAAAAAAATCCATCACATCTATCACATATTATAAATGCATAGAAAACCAATGCATCTATAATATGTGATAGATGAAGATATATGGTTTGCATTAAGGATAAGAAACTAATTTTTTTGTAATGTTTTTTTTTTTTTCAAATTAACTGTGAATGATCCTAGCACTCCAGTGGTTCTCCTAAGTCACCGAAAACTTTGAAAGAACAATTTTTTTATACCGATATCGGTCGATATTATAACATCAATAACGATTATCAGATCAGTACACAAATGCCATTTTGGTTAAGCCCAAGTTAAAACATTAACAAAAATACCTATATTAATTTGCCCCCTAACATAATTTTGGTGAAACAATTGAGTACAATTATACACACATACACATAAGAAACTGGCCTTTTGTTTACTTTAAAATTGGCATTTTTTTCTTGCATACAATGACCTCAAAACAATATCATATACATACATATACATACACATACTAATGCCCCTTTTTACAATTACCCTGCATCAATCAGAAATGCTGTTGTAGGACTACAACGTATATATGCAAATGGGGATATTACTTTCCAAATTTCTCCAGCTAAAGCCATATTGTAACATTGGCTGTGGAGGACACCCTCAAGGTCAAAATTCTCATTTTAACATGATTGTAATGTACATTAAAAAAGGATTTCGTGATCCTAGCTTCCTCTTTTTATGACATTTTTCAGCAGATATCCATGAAAAAAGCTTATTCCCAAAATATCAGTTGTTTCCAATTTTGCATTTGTGAGTTATGCATGATTATGTGTATTACACTGCTCCATAGACAATGTGTTGTAATTTCGTTCTGGTATACCAGAACGGAATTCAAATTTCACAATATCTTTGCTAAACAAATTAATCTGCAAGAAATATTTTGTACATAAACATTATGTAGCCAGAGGGTTCCAATGATATAAAAATCTCAACTTTTTTTTGAGAAAAGTGGGGGATGATGCTGTGGATCACAAAATGCCCTTTTAATGAACTAATAAGTTTAAGGGTACACTGCCAAAAGCATGCTGTATTTGTGACAAAATACAATATTTTTAATACAACAATGTGTCCCATCGTTTAATTCACACAACCGAAATATTAGTCAAGCGCATACGCAATGTTGATAACAATCCACATACTTAGTGTTTTGAATGGTCATAACACATCAAAAGGACCGACTGAGTCACAATCGAAAGAGTGACATGCATTTGCAACATCGGCGCTGGGATTAAATGGCAATTTTCTATGCTTTATCTCGTTTGTTTGGCTCAAATTAAACGATGACAGTAAAAACTAACATTTTGTGGAAAAGAAATACAAATCTTTTGTTATAGAAATGTTACAATATGCCTTCAACCAGGAACATACATACACAATTTTTTATGACATTTAACCTTTCAACTGGGACTGATTTAAAAAAAAATCACCAATATGGGGTGCACTCTAAAATACATTTTTAGGTTATTTGCTCCCCAACTGTACATATTTAGAATGTGGGCACAATCCCGGTTGGAATGAAAAGTATCATACAAATTGTCTGTCGCAAACCATAGTGGCGTAGAGTAATTTTTCCAAATTTTCGGTTTCACATAGTGGCGTAAAGTTTAGACCTGGCCTTTTGAACTATTTAAGATACAGCTTAATAGTTTTAATTTCTAATGGAATCAGGCCATTGAGATATAACAGTGGAGGATCGAGTATCAACTCTGTTATTAGTAGCATATCCTTTACACAAGTTTTGCTTGGAAACATATTTTGTCCTTCAGGTACGCTACCAGTGGCGTAGCCAGTGGGGGGGCAGGGGGCGGTGCCTTCATGTAAGGCCGACGGAAGGCATTGGTGAAAAAAATGGGTTAACAATAGACTTATTTTGTACCCAGGGTGACAGAAAAAGGGGAAAATTGTAAAAAAATGATGAAAAATTGTGAATGCAATTGAATTTTACACACAAATTTTGTGTTTTTATGTTGGTACTGCCTATAATCTTTTTTTTTTTTTTTGCTCTTCACTTTTTCAAACCATGCAAAAAAAAATCACAACTTCCGTCGGCAAAAAATATTTCCGTCGGTACATTTACAAGTACATTTCGGTACATTTTCGGTTCCAAAATCCTGGCTACGCCACTGTATGCTACTATGTGTTGCGACCGACGACGAAATGTTTCCATTTGAAGGCGATTACAAATGCCTCATACACAATATCCAGACAATACATAATGTGCTTTTATATTACTTTTAACACATAAGGCCAAAAAATAGATTTGTCTCATGTCCCTCGCGTGCATTGAATTTCTGATGGTCAAAACATTCAAAAATAAAGTTTTATTTCACAATTTTTATATTTATATTTTATTTCCAAAAAATTGCCATTGGCAAAACATAATATGGGCCATAACCTGTGAGTTTTCAAGGGGTAACCTAACCCTCCTGAACACCTGATTTATTGATAAATAAAATACATGCCGCATTCGAGTTAGCGCAGGGCGAGTTAGCGCAGCGGTAATTCCCTCGCTTTGCACCACTGAGGTCCCGGGTTCAAGCCCCGGCGCGGCCCAAGGACTCATGTGCACTTGGTTTATCCCCATTCCATGCTCGCTCTTGCAGGTTTTCTCCGGGATCTCCGGTTTCCTCCTGTATCGCAAAAATCGGTGATTAGTTGTTTGGTTATCAAAAACTTCCTTCACCCAATGGAATTTGGGGAGCTGCACAGATAATTGGTGAATGTTACAATCTAAATGCGGATAGGTGTGCGCCGTTCGGCAGCAACCTAGTCGATGCGATCTGATTGTGATGATTCACCATTGCAGCGAAATTACAGCGCTTTGAGTCCTCTAAGATCTGGAGAAAGGCGCTTTATAAATCCAAAAATTTATTTTATTCGATTTCAAACTTCCATGGGACATGAGACAAATCTTTTTTTTTTTGGCCTAAATAATATTTTAATAAGTACTGTATATTAACATACATACATAAATACCCAAGACACACATATAACTTACAGTGTATTAGTACTGCCTCACATACCTGAACCTATATACATAATAAAAATATATAATTTATCCAATTATACCGCGTACCTTGTTTCAAATATTGGAACATTTTAGCGTATTCCAGAGCACCAGTATTGCACAACAAAACACTTCTCAGTCATTTTACATCCACTCAGACAAAAGTCAGAAATTTTTGAAAATTGAGTAATTACCATTTGTCAAGGTAAAGGACCAACAAAAAAATACCCCGTTCTACGTACAGGCCCTATACCTACCCAGAATTTCAGAAATTAGGGACTCCTTTTTTTGTATTTTAAAATATTTAGATTTTAGGTTATTTGCAACAAAACAATGGCTCGATCGACTGACCCTACTTGAAAGGTCCGTCTGCCCATAGAACAGGGTTTTTTTTTGTCTTAGGGGTTGTGAAATAATTATCTCCCATCCCCTCTTTTTCCATTTAATTCAGTATAACTTGGGGAAATAAAGTCGCTTGATCTTGCCAACAAGATTTTTTCGAACAAAATTATCCACCTAATGATTACTTAATATGGCACCTTAGGTTAGTGTCTTTTGTTTTAAGTGTTTGGATAATTGTTTGTGCACAGTATTTATCTACACTTTGCAATGTTTGCAAATTGGGTTCCCAAAACTTGTGCATATGCAGAGGGAGGCAAGGATGTTTTGGCAAGCCGAGGAGGGGGAAGCACATTTTGGCAGTTCGAGAGGGCAGATAAGGATTTTTTGGCATGCAGAGAGGGCAAGCATTTGTTGCCAGAACATTTTTAAATTAGCCAAACTGGGGAGGGGTGGCAGATTATTATTGTACAGCCCTTTTAGTAACTTGTTCAGTACATTGATGTTAAAATCCCAATGTTCATATAGCATACTTGGTTACAAAGTTATTAACTTTTCATATGGTAATTTTTTTAAATGATTTTTCTCCTTATTTTTGCCTATATCTGAATTTCATTATTATGGACTTTGGTCTGATAGAGATGTGAAAGTGTAGTAGAACTATATAACAAAACCACTAAGTTCATAGGTGGAGGAAGCAGGGGGATTCCCCCTAAATGCTTCCATGGAGGGCATCTCCCTAAAACTCCTGAAAGAAAAAAAGGTTACCCTGTACATCTTCCTTTGCTTTGGAAAAAAAATGTTACATTGCAGAATTTTGTACGCTTTGTGTGCACTGGCCAATCAAATACCAAAATTCACTTTCATTTAGGAAAAAATAGGCTAAAATTGAAATTTATAGCGCGCTTCGCCCATAAATGTCCCAGTCACACCTGCACAAAATATGCTTGCCCCCCCACTAAAATGTAATGCTTCCGCCACCACTGAATATGTTTTACGAGTTTTAACTACTTTCCTCAAACAAGACAAACACATTAGTAAAAAGAAAGACATTACCAGACAAGAAGAATACATCCCTGTCTAGGGAAGCCTGAAAGGGGATCATATATTGGTGAAACTGAAAGAGCATTAAGAACCAAATTCCTAGAGCACTGTTGAATTCATCCCAAGTCTCCCAGCACATCCACATTTGGCTATTGCACTTGAAATCCATACACCTCTATGCGAGACATGACCTTACTCTCCCACACAGGGGACGTGAATTAAAAAAAAAAAGTCATCCATCCAGGTAGCCTCATTTGAAATTCACACTACCTGTGTAGAAGATTAAGGTCATGTCTTCCATTCGCCGTAGAAGTGATGTAATAAGAGGATTAACTACCATAGCAATAGACGAATAAAATTGTTAAATATATCGTCCTGCATTACAACGTTCACACAGTACCTATGCATTGAGCCATAGATGTCAAAGAACAGGGATAAAGACCTGGATCGTAATTCTATAGAATATTCATATATTATCATGCTGATCACTCCCACCTGTAAGAAAAGTATCTTTGAAAAGATCGGTATTGTATTCAATCTATCATTCAAGACATACACAGGTGGTGAGTGCAAACTGTGGGTGGTGTAGGAAGATATATTCAAAAATTGTATTCATCTATTGCTATGGTAGCTAGTAAATCCTCTTATTACGTCACTTCGACGGCGAATTGGGGGATGTATGGATTTCAACTGGAATAGCCCATTGAATCTCCATGTCGATTTGGACAAAGTTAAGATACTTTTTAAAAGAACCAATTTTATAGGTAAAATGTCCGAAAAGTCACTGATACATGGGTTGCCTGTCTCCTGATAAAGATCAATGCTGGGATTGAAAATGTTAGGTACATCTTAATTTTGTGCTGAGATCATAGGTTAAAATAAATTGTGATAAATCTACTATTGCCCTTGTATAAACCCAACCATACCTATATACATAAAATTGTCACTGGAGTTCCCATGGTTGCTTGGCCTGTTCCTGGTCACAACAATGGTGTATTCCAGTTGAAATCCATACACCCCCTATGGAAGACATGACCTTAATCTCCCACACAGGGAGTGTAGATTTCAAATGGGGTTACCCAAGTGAAAGTCATGTCTACCACAGAGAGAGTATGGATTTCAACTAGAATTGCCCAATCTAGACAGATTGCTGGTGATCAAAGGTTAACATACAAGTGATTATAAATGCTAGCAGATATTCACTTGTGGCCCAATGAGTTACCCGCAGTTTGAGTGGTAGCTACTAGTGATTTGCAGCTAAGCATATCTGCTTCTAAATGATGCTGGCTAGTTGTTTTTCCTGATAAAGCGTCTGGATGTACATGCAAAATATGTCACCATAATTAAACCTATGCTTGTAGCAACAGCTTATGCATTAAAAAATCTTCTATTGGATTAATCAGTCATACCCTAATTTTTTTTTAATATTTAGGTCCAGGAATAGCACCAAAAAGTATTAGAAATACACCCAAAATCACACAATTTGCATGACTTTTGGAAAGAAAGTTATAAAATCTCCCCATCTACCCCCATTTTTTCAGCCTGTATAGTGTTACGCCAATATAACAATGGGCTATTCCCGTTGAAATCCATACACCCTATATGGAAGACATGACCTTAATCTTCCACACAGGGAGTTTGAATTTCAAATAGGGGTTACCTGAATGGGTGACTTCATTTGAAATCTACACCCCCTGTGTGGGAGATTAAGGTCATGTCTTCCATAGGGGTGTATGGATTTTAACTAGAATAACCCAATCTTTTTAGGCTTTAGTATGATACAATCATTCCTTGTATATGTGATATGATCAGGAAAAATAAGACGGAAGTCAGAAATATTGATTTTGAGATATAGCCAAACAAAGGAAGCATTTCCTTTTGTTTCCTATTGTTTTGGAAATTCTTTAACTGCTCACATCTTTTGAACTGATTGTCCAAATTCAATGGGGTTTTCTACAAAATATAGCTTTGAAAATGCTGTTTACAATCCTATAAAACAGAAATTTGAATATGTCAGACTGATTTTGCTTGATCTCACCATATATTTTCTAACATCACCCCAGGACAAACTAAACCAAACCACTTTTGCTACTATTGTTTTTTGCTGAAGGTGATAAAAAGGACCATTTTCTTACTCACTGGCCATCACATGTCATTTCACCAAATTACCTCGTAAATAAATACAGTGGAACCTAGTGAACACAATAAATGTTAGGACTCAGATTTTACTTTGTGCTAACAGGAGTTGTATGTTATCAGGTCAATATGGGGCACAAGATACTTGTAGAGGTGTTACCGACACATGATTACTAATTCAGCACTTCGTCAGGAAAAAAAAATGATAATCAACATTTGTCGACACTCGTAATGAGATCTAAAATGCTGAATAAAGTCGATAGATAAGCTTAAAATCATTTCGATATGAGTTGCGATCGTCAACTTCCGATGCAAACATACTTCCTGGTTCGTTTTACTTCCAGGTTCGGGTCATGATCTTCAGGAGGTAATTTTCGACTTTCCGATGAAAATATGATCATACGGTAAGCTTATTTGGACAAAATAGCACAGAATTTAATTTTTTTCTTTTTGACATGTGCTTTAAAGTGTTAAAAAGGGACAGTTTATTTTGATATATCGGATTTAGGGTCATGTTGGCGATAATACGACACATACGACAATCGATAACACCTTAGATACTTATTATACTTTATGCGCTAACATAATTATGCGTTAAATAGGTTCCACTGTATAAATAAATAAAAATAAAAACAAATAATATAAAAAATATATCTGCTGTGTAGTACATGTAGTATGTTTACAAGACTGACGAATTTGGCTACCTTGAGGGTACATTAAACCATGCTGCATATAAATCCATAGAAATGAATCATTTGTGTGCTGCGTCCATTCAAGTCGTTTTCCTCTGTTGAAAGCGGCTATTACCGAAAGTCCCCATGTACTCTGCCCATTGCTGTTCTTTATACGGCAGTACTTTAGCGCATCGTTTGTTGGGGGCGCTGTTCTGATTCTGTAGTCCACACCGGCAGGTGAGGCGTAGTCGGTAGACGGTCAGCTCACCGCCGTGGACGTTGAATGGGTAGACGTCTAATGGATTCATATTACTCAACAGCTGTGCTTTTTTTTGTGCAGTTTGGTGGTCTGGAAAATCAATATATCATAAATAAGAGTCAGCATCACAGACTACAGTAGGCCAAAAAATTAAGGTACCAGTTATGTTCACTCCTTGTATATCCTAAACAAAGAATTTGTAGACAGAAAGTTGACGAAACACACATACTTTAACTGGATCCTGCTGATAGGCCCTGCACAAGCCAATAAGAATTTCATGAGGGCATCCCATTTGACAGACATAAATCATAGGTGGGAAGCACGGTGGCCCAATGGTTACGGCGCGAGCTTCATGATCGGAAGGTTGCAGGGTTTGAGCCCCACCACGGCCAGTGTGTTGCGTCTTTGAGCAAGATAGCTTAATTTCCAATTGCTTCACTCCACCCAGGTGTAAAATGGGGAGCTGCTGGGGGTAATCACAATCTAAGTCGCTGAGAGTACCTGCGCATCAGTTGTGGACTTGGTGAAGTGGAAATGATTCTGATATATCCTAATGGCAGCGGAATAATTGTTGAAGTGTGCTGATAATTAGGCCATGCCTAACAACAAACTAACTAACAACATCAAACAACATTTATTTATTTATTTTTATTTATAGGTAAGTGCAACAGATGGAACAGCCTTGACCAAGATTATCTGGGTCAACGAGTGCAAAACTTGTCAGGCTCCTCAAGGATGATATTCTTGAGTTTATCTCTGCCGGCGATCATAGAATTAATTATCAACAAATATATATTTAAGATGTTAATTACACTTACTTTTCTTTATACAAAACGCCCTACTCCGTTCCTCATATGCATCATGGTCCAAACCATAAAAAGCATCTGAAAATAAAACAAACAATGGAGTTACTACTTGGCAATTAAAATATTGTTTGACCCAAATGCTAATATCAATTGTTTGAAATGTTCCTACATGAAAAACATTTTTAATATTTCATTTTCAGCCCCCCCCCCAAAATGATGGCGGGTTAGTGTAGTGGTCTTCTCACTCGCTTCTCACCGCTGTGGCCCCCTCCTTTTGGCAAAATGACAAATTAGGTCGAATGCCCCCCCCATATTTCAAACCCGATTGGCACTAATGCCTACCCTACTTGGCAATTAAGTCCGTCTGCAAGTATAGTTGGATTTTGCTACCAAAAAGGGGATTAATCCAGGCTCAATTACTGATAATTACCCCCTTTGGTCAAATACACTTCCAGCTGGGCAAGCCCACCCAATGATAAACCACAACAGACAATCCAAAAGATAGAAAATTGTTATGTAATAATGTTATTATGAAACCTGTTGGCACACTTTTCCAACCATGTTGATATAGTTCTTTAATGGGAAATCAGCAGGAGCTAATTGGAGGGATTAGTGGTTTTGATTTTTATTCCTTTTTCGTAGAGCAACCACAGAATAGAATAGGATTTTCTGTCTCCTACGGTACTTACTTCCAGGTTTTAGTCTTTCTGTTTCATTGGCTGTCCAGGCTTTAAGACAATGCTCTTCCTCAGGAAGAATAATCTGAAAAGAGGGAGAAAACAGTAAATGAATAAGTCTTTTCTGGGTGGTCAAAGGAGAAGTACCACCAACGGCCAACACCAAGTTAAAAATGTTTTTTTGGTGCACAATGACATAAAATGTATTCCATTGAAGCTAAGTAGCTTTGGGATACAGAATTGTCCCCTTTTGAGTGAAAATACAACATATTTAGCCAAAATCAACAAGAGTCGCCACAGAGAAACATTTTCTAAAGGTATTGAACTAACACTTCCACTATTTGGCACTTCACAATATGACAGTAAAAGAAAGAGAAATGCAAATATTTGTCGTCTGCGGCACATTTGATTTGGTCTTTGTGTGGTCTTCGCAATATAAATATCAATCTCCATACCCAATGCTTGGCTGTGTCTTTCACACAGATTTGTGTTCAGACGTAATAGTTGCGTTTGCATTAGCGTCGATGACCCGGAATTGTAAACGGGGTCATCCATAACAAACTTTGGAAAACCGATTTGAAAAGGTCTATTGAATGGCAGGGTTGGCACAATTTAAATCAATTGCCAGAACAAAGAAGAAAAGAGAAATGAAGAAAAAAAGGGAATGAAAAGAAAACGCACTCACCTCCTGGTCAGAAGGATAAAACCAATACATAGCAAATAACAAATCAATACTCTGCGATGAATCCACATCATCAATAGGGGGCGCTAAACTACCCGTGGACAGCAACCGCATTATTCCCCCAGCATCATGGGAGCCAGCGTGCCTCCTTGGTCTTTTATGGATTCGGTGTCTTAACTGGCCCCTATCCAAATGTTTGTCTAATTTTGAGTTATGATTAATCAACCTATGTTTTCTTAAATGGTGATCAGTTCTTTGTACACGATCTCTATTATGTGAAAAAGTGTTTAATTTTTGATGTGGAAGATTTTGCATTTTGTTCCTAACAAAATGTCTGTTTCTCTCCCGACAGCATTCGAATTGTGAGTTCCTTTCAAAAGTTTCCCATGCGGACGGTGAACTCTGCGCTTCTTATCTTCAACTCCTGCTGTGTCACGACGTCTTCTGTTCCAGAGGTCACCCTCTCTTCCCCACTGTCGTCGTGGCAACCATAATTCTGGTTCGTGCTTTTTGGCAGGGCGGTTGTAGCTATCAGCAGCTGGTGTCTGTCGGCCCTGGTTATTATATAATTCCTCAAGCAGCCAGGGATATTTTTTTAGAAGTCTTGATAGTGTTTCTTCCGAGTTATCATCATCATCATTGTAATCGTTTCTATCTGGTGATGGGCGGTATGTGTTAGTACCTTGTGATGGGCGGTATCTGGTTCTATCTTGGGATGGGCCGTACCTATTGTTGGCTGTGGTGTATCTGTTTGGAAAACCTGTGGATACAAGAAAGCACAGAAAAACAAAATCACATACAAGCAATTCTGATCCGTTATAACAAGGATGCTCTAGCTCGAACCATAAATCTCACATGATACATACATGTATAATAACAATAATAATCACATATTCAAAAAGTTTTCAAAACTTTGACCAAAACAGTGTATGGGGAAACAAAATAAAATCTATGCAATCATGAATAGGTGAGACGCCCTTGTACCAACTGTGAACTCAGGTAGTCTAGTGGTATAACTCTCGAGCAGTAATGTGAGGTCCATAGTGCAAACCCTGTTGAGTCCTGATTTTTTCTGCTCTCTCAATTTATAAAGTCATAATTTTTTGGGCTCGCATCTTTTATATCCAATCCTCACATATATTAATTCTGTCTTGTTTTGTCTTACGCCCTGCTAGGGTGAAGGATATATAGCCTATATTATAGGACGCCTCCTTGTTCATTATTTATGCAAATGTTATAATATTGGTTAACAATATACTACTGATTTTATATTATTTGTTCTCATTTACTCTATTTTGTTTCACTCAAATTTGCAGTAACCTAAGGGAAGGGGCATGAACGTTTGGACAGTATTTATTGTGGGACATTAGAGCACATCAGACATATCGAATTCCATTCTGAATACGAAGAATGGCCTTCTGATATCAAACAATTTTGATTTAAAAAAAAATTGATATTTTTGATATTTAACAGTACTCGAAGTAAACTTTATAAATCTGATGATTTCTAACTAAAGTGGGTATAGGTGGGATGAAAAGCCGACGATCAATTGACAATTTTGACCTTTCCTATTGAAGATATGGATTTTTTCCCAAAACACCTAAAAAATAGGTCTTTTGGGGAAAAAATCCATATATTCAATATGAAAGGTCAAAATTTTCAATTGATCGTCGGCTTTTCCTCCCAGCTACATACACTTTAATAGGCCAATAGTATTAGCTCATATATCATTAAAAGGTCAACATTTCTCATAACAAGCTGATTTTTTCAGGATAGGTCCAGGAATATGTATAGAATCAAATTCCAAAAGTCCCCGAGAATCCCCCTTGTGCTTCCTTCAAAATCCAAGATGGCGTCCAAAATGGCCGCCATTTTCAGTTTTTATCATAATTTTGCCCCCAGACATGTTAAAATCACAAACAAAGCATCTAAATATATATTTTGAGGTACAAGGAATGTTTTAAAAACATTTGCAAGAGGTTTCAATGATCCTCAGTAGCCAAAATCCAAGATGGCGTCCAAAATGGCCGCCATTTTCAGTTTTTATCATAACTTTGCATCCAGACATGTTAAAATCACAAACAAAGCATCTAAATATATATTTTGAGGTACAAGGAATGTTTTAAAAACATTTACAAGAGGTTTCAAGGATCCTAAGTAGCCAAATTCCAATATGGCGGCCAAAATGGCTGCCATTTTAGTAAGTAAAATTAGTTTTCAACCAGACTTGTTAAATACATATACAAATTATCTCACATAGGTTTGGGGTACAATGGATATATTCAAAATGTACTCGAAGGATTTCAATACCTAGATATAAAGCCAAAATATAAGATGGCGTCCAAAATGACCGCCTAAGAAGTGTTTAAGATGTGTTAATTGGCATTGCAGAAAGTTCAAAACTCATGATTTATAAGCAGACTTATAATGCACATCATCCAAATTCACTACCATTATTACCATCATTATTTTACAATATTGATTCAGTGCTTTTACCATGTGTACAATACAATAGTTACCATTATTTTCTATTTGCCTCCAAACTAGCTGAGCTCATGCCAAGATGACTTAAGCCTATGTTCACATCGGTATCCATGTGATGTAATGCAATCAAATGGTATACCTTAAACTTAATCAACTTGCACTGTGTCTCCTGCATTAATGTTCTGCAATGTTGGTTCGGTCTCCTCCTCATTGTCCCCAACTAGTACAGGTGCTGTGTTGCTGCAAGACTGACCACAGCATTTGCTGCACATCAATGTACAGAAGAGTCTCAAGTTTCTTGCAGCTGCATGTCATGTTGTTGCATCTTGTTTGCATCCACATGATACCATGTTGAGCAATGTGTCTGGTGCAACAGCGAGTTCTGTTTCTACTTGAACAAGAATTCCATCTTGTGATCTCCATTCCCAGTCAGTTGGACTTAGGTTGTTCCCCATCCATTCTTGAACCGTGAGGAAAGTGCGGAATGAGTGATGTTTTGCAGCAGCACAAGTTGGGGGTAAACTCGCGAGCTCAAATGAAGAGCTAAGGTTACTGCGACCAATTGCCCGTTTGTATACAGTGTGGCGGTATTCATTCAATGAACCATTGCTAGCCCCATACATCTTCAGGATGAAGCTCTCCCCTGCTCTCTGTACCTCATCATGCATGCTGCTGGCATTTGTAAAGGTATCTAACAAGTCATATTCATGTTTCTTGTTCAGGGTTTGCGCTTTCCTCAACGATAAATGGCTGAGACTGTGTCACAGCCTGTAATAGCGTGAAGAGACATCAAAGCAGGTAAAAGCAGAATTGGGAAGCTGTGGGTGCAATACATCAGACAGGTGGCCCTTTAATATATTCGGCATTTCATTAGAGCTGAAAGAACAGGGAATTGGAAGCACCACCTCTACTGCATAAGAGAGATGATGCCTCACTTCTACGCTGCAGGGCATCTCCACTATGCCAAATCTGCAAAGTTGTATTTACAACAGATGGAGTCTTTGCGGAAAAACATGCCCCCAGATGAGTACCAACTGTTCACAGACAAGGGATATTTCACCATCCGACGCTAGATTTTTTCTGGGGTGGAAACTTCTCTGACCAAACCATTGAGCAGTTTTTGTTGTGGACTTTGAAGACATCAGGGGAATGACACATGGTCGCGGCATCACAGACAGTACATTAACCAAGTGAGTCCACGCACTTTCTCGATGTGCCCCAGATTATGATGCTTTAGAGCAGTTCACGGGTGTTCATACGGGAACATAGGGGATCGTTAAGTTTTTGTTGGTTGGTTGAAGGCACATCCCCCTTTGCTGGGTATGGACTGGATCGTGATAGAGCGGTGGAAGTTGGCATGAAGTCAGCAATAGAAAAAACGGGTACGAAGTTTACAAACATTGCCTTACGCCGAAATGACAAGGTTACTATGATTGGAGCAAAGGACAAGATGGTGCGAGTTAGGGGACAACAAGTAGAAGTGAATCCGACTCTATTATTTAATAGAATTACATGTGTACTGAACAACAGCTCTGAGATAGCGTCGTTCTTTACGTACGAATTAGGTCCTCAGCCACCTTCTCCCTTTGAAGATGACCTTATGCGTAAATCGCCAGAGAGTTCCCTGGGCCTTCTGTTGAAATCGTTCACTGAGCATTCCAAGCTGCCAGAGAATTGTCTCTTTGATGTAGTAGATGGTGGTTACCTACTTCGACATGCCATTTGGCCACATCCCTCCACCTATGCAGGCATATGTCAGAATTACACATCACACATGCTAAAGCATTATGGAGCACACCCGATTGTTGTATTTGATGGATATGGCACTTTTCTCACGGTTCAAGAATGGATGGGGAACAACCTAAGTCCAACTGACTGGGGATGGAGATCACAAGATGGAATTCTTGTTCCAGTAGAAACAGAACTCACTGTTGCACCAGACACATTGCTCAACATGATATCATGTTGATGCAAACAAGATGGCTGCAACAACATGCAGCTGCAAGAAACTTGAGACTCTTCTGTACATTGATGTGCAGCAAATGCTGTGGTCAGTCTTGCAGCAACACAGCACCTGTACTAGTTGGAGACAATGAGGAGACTGAACCAGCATTGAAGAACATTAATGCCGAAAACACAGTGCAAGTTGATCAAGTTTAAGGTGTACCATTTGATTACATTGCATCACAGGGATACCGATGTGAACATAGGCTTAAGCCATCTTGGTATGAGCTCAGCTCTTTTGGAGGCAAATAGAAAATAATGGTAACTATTGTATTGTACACATGATAAAAGCACTGAATCAATATTGTAAAATAATGATGGTAATAATGGTAGTGAATTTGGATGATGTGCATTACAAGGCTGCTTACAAATCATGAGTTTTGAACTTTCTCCAATGCCAATTAACACATCTTAAACACATGTCTGGTCGAAAAACTAATTTTACTTACTAAAAAGGCGGCCATTTTGTCCACCATATTGGAATTTGGCTACTTAGGATCATTGAAACCTTTTGCAAATGTTTTTAAAACATTCCTTGTACCTCAAAATATATATTTAGATGCTTTGTTTGTGATTTTAACATGTCTGGGGGCAAAGTTATGATAAAAACTGAAAATGGCGGCCATTTTGGACGCCATCTTGGATTTTGGCTACCTAGGATTATTGAAACCTCTTGCAAATGTTTTTAAAACATTCCTTGTACCTCAAAACATATATTTAGATGCTTTGTTTGTGATTTTAACATGTCTGGGGGCAAAGTTATGATAAAAACTGAAAATGGCGGCCATTTTGGACGCCATCTTGGATTTTGAAGGAAGCACAAGGGGGATTTTCGGGGACTTTTGGAATTTGATTCTACACATGTTTCTGGACCTATCCTGAAAAAAAATCAGCTTGTTATGAGAAATTTTAGGGTTATAGCTAATACTATTAGCCTATAAGGATATACAGGGTGTCCCAGAATGATCTATACCGGAAAAGATGGAATTATTTAGGTATGAAGGGCATGTCTATAATTGGTCATATTGTTTTGCGTTTTGCATATATTTAACTTTCTCAGATTTTTTAGATTCTAACAATTGGATGTTTCTAGCAGAAGTTATAAACGATTGCGTAAAAATGGTGAATTCCAAATTTTGACATTGCAACCTATTTTGAAAATCTGTAAAATTACAAACGTTCAGCACAAAGTTATTTGGAAAATGCTGTGCAGGTATTTTAGTTGTTCCCCGTTCATATTTCCACTAAATAGCCGATATCTATCTATCATTTATGACGTTACGAAGCAATCATTATATGGAATAAAGGATCTGATTCGCTTGAGCTGTCTAATCCCATTCTTTCTTTGGCGGCAATTTTGAATATTTTATTGTGGTGTGAGGTCCATGTCATTTGAAATGCTTGCAGGATTTCTGAATATTCCGAGGTAGGAATTAATTCTTTGTGTTTGGATCAAAAGTTTAAATCAAAATCATGTTCACCATTGTCGTTCATTTTACTTTTAGCATTTGGAACCATCATATTAATATAACTTGAATTCCAGCAGTTTCATCTTTCTAGTTTTCGTATCTGCTTTGCTTTTCGCTTTCCATTATTGTTTTGACAGACATTATGTAAACACACTTGTCTTTAACATATTTGAGAATACAATACAAAATTAGAAGCAAAATAACAGAAAAGAAATGTCAACAATAAAAGAAAAAAATAGCTAAAGAACGAGCTCCATGAGTTGATCAAATGTGTTGTGCCATTAACGAGTCGTTTATGCTGGAAATGAAAAGCAGGATTTTCATCGATTTTACATTATTGAATGCCACGGCAGAACAAATAAAGGTAGCGTGCTGAAATTAACAGAATAAGTAGGAGACATGTCCAACATCATAATGCAGGTATCAAAAATAGATACACTGCCCGTCTTCTATTTTTAGTTATTTTTGCAAACACGGTATAAATCATTCTGGGACACCCTGTATCATTAAATTTATCAAATTTACTTCGAGGACTGTTATATCTCCAAAATGTGAAAAATATCAAATTTTAATAATTTGTCATAAAATTTGTATTATATCGTGAATTTCATAAAATGAAAATTATTTAATATCAGAAAGACATTCTTCGTATTCAGAATGCAATTCGATAGGTCTGATGTGCTCTCATGTCCCACAAAAATGCTGTCGAAACGCTCAAAACGCTCATTCCAGTTCCCTTAAAGTAAGAAAAATTTCTTTTGAACAAAGCCAAACTTTTTACTCACTACTGATGGTTTCACCTATCATGGTTGATAGACATCATCAGAATGATGATGAATGTGGTAGCTTCATTAAACGGGGAAATTAATGTTCCACAACATGTTAACTTTAACAGTAGTTTTATAAAATGTAACATGATCAAGGGGAATGAGTCAATTGTCGGCAATTTTCAATTAGAAGTTTTGTACATCATTTTCATGCAGTTTATTTTGATGCAAACCCTATCAAATCGGGCATCTGGTTACCGAGTTATGAGCAATTTATCAATGGCTGAAAACAATATAAAACAAAAGAATTTGAACACTGTTTTTGCCAATATCTCAAAAACAATATTAGTGACATTCGACTCATTCCCCTTGATCATGTCACAAATTTGTACTACTAGGATCAATAATACATTTACTAATTCCATTCCCAATTTAAGGGAACAGTTGAGGACCAACATTTTTTAACATTTTATCATAATTCTTTTTTTGAATCTATAATATGGAAAACAGAATTAATCAGAAGGGTCATTAGTCTAAAAGGTGTTAAAATTAGGGTTTAAGGCATTTTAGGTTAGGGTTTGGGACATGAGTGGGGTTAGGTGTAGGGACAGGGCTAGGGCAAGTGTTAGGATTAGAGTTATGGTTAGGTCTTGGGTCAGGGTTAAGATTAGGGCTGAAATTATAGGTTAGGGTTAGGGTGAAGTTTAGGTTTAGGTGTTGGGTTAGGGCTAGGGCAAGTGCCCTAGGATTAGAATTACGTTAGGTCTTGGGTCAAGGTTAAGATTAGGGCTTAAATTATAGGCTAAGGTTAGGGTGAAGTTTAGGGTTAAGGTTAGGGTAAGGGTTAGGGTTTATAACTAAGTTACTGTGTTTTCAGATGACCTTCCAGACTCTTGAACTTTAATCATAATATCTGGAAAACATTATTACTACACTACAGGTAAATTAAGTAATTCTTGGCCAAGCTGGAACATGCGTGTTGCGTCCATGTAGCGTACTAAGCGTGTATGCAATGGACTGCGCTATGTGCATATGTGTTTATCACGGTGCCACTAGCATTCATAGTGTTTGAGCTTGGCCAAGAATTACTTAATTTACCCGATTAGTTAGTTACTTAATTAGTACTAACCTTGTGTGCTATATTGTGGTCTTGAAGGAGGCCGACGCATAACAGAATAGTCTTGGTACTCATCATCCATTGGTTCCTCCTCCTCCTCTTCTTCATCTTGCAGCCCTATATCATCGAAGAAGTTCTGCAACTTCTCTAGTAAAGCACTATATTTGGTGTCATCATCCTCTCCGTCATCATCTTCATCATCAAGGAAAGGAGGCAGTGCATCGTTATCTACAGCGTCTATATTTGGCAGGTGATGGGGTCTGATTAATTGCTGCCGTGTAAAACAATAGAACGCAAATCAAAGTTATTACAGAGACCCTGATTGGTTAGTTACATGATATAATCATCTGAGTAACCAATCAAAATAGAGCTCTTAGACAGAAAGCAAATCAAAGTGTTAGCCCCATGGGCACTACTGTCTTTCTTATTACAGACCCGATTGGTTAATTACATGATATAATCATCTGACTAACCAATCAAAATAGAGCTTTGAGCTCTGTTATAAATTTTAAGCTTAAAGGCCCATTCAGTGATTTGCTCATCTGGACAATCATTAAAATCAAAATTCAGATGTTGCTACCTTTGTCATTCTTACAGATGTGCTAACATAGCTGCAGTGGTCCAGCCGAAAGCTGTATATTTAAGACAAAATAAGGCATTTTACATGAATCTGTAATTTATATACTGACAGTATATAAGGGCTCATATTGTTATTCCCTTACACAGGAAGGTGTGCGCCATCCTGCAGCTTTCCTATGCTAGCCTTCGTTTGTTAAAATCCTGTGTGATTATAACACTGCAATTAGCCACTTAAATTAGGGCGCGCTTTCCTGGGTTGTGCGATGAGCCATAGTCAGTTTGTTTTCTTCCCATGCGTCATGGTCGACTTCAAAAGGCAGGGTGTATCACTGATGCATATAATCCATCTTTATAATCCGTTTTATGACCGAGCTTTCCTGAGGCGTGCGCTTTCTGTGTGAAAGCGTGGTAGGGTATTTCAATATGAGCCCTAAATTAGCTACATGTATTTGAATGGGGCTTCAACTTTGTCAATAATACTGCTGTTTTCTTTGTTTTATGCCAAATTTTTCATTTCAAAAATAACAATTTGAATGAATTATCCTTCACTTTTAAGCAATTTATTTGCTGAGATCACTGAATGGGACTTTAATCCCCTTCAGTTCTTCTGACTAATCTTACCAACTCTCTGATTGGCTCAATACATGGTATGACCTTCTTTGTAACCAATCAAAATGGTTCTTTAAGACTGATAATTTGGCCCGTATTGCCCATGGAATTAACAAAACCACTCGATATTGTACTTATAAAGTGCAGCATTAGTCCCAAAAGTTACTGTGAAGCCTTTGTCTCTATCCATTTGTTCTATCTTCCAGGGAATGTTTGCTTAAACCCCTCAGCACTACCTGCCAATCTAAAATTGCCTCTGATTGGTCAATTACATAATAACTTCATTTTAATCACCAATCAGAATTGAGCTTTGCAAATAATTCACCCCAATTTTTTTGGTGAAATTATTCCAACAATGTTGCTGATTGGTGCAATTGATAATGACAACTTCTTTTTGGCCAATCGGCAGGTAGTTCTCATGGGGTTAACATCAATATTTCTTAATTCAAACCTTAATTACTAAACCTAAGGCCATTTTTAGTTTTTTTACTCCAATTTTTAAAAATCAAAATGATTGAGATTTAAGATTTAGGCAATTTTTACGTCTGACGATGTCAGGAGTGAGAATTTTGTTGTGGCTTTTTGAAAGAAAAAAAATAGTGGAAAAAATTAAATTGACTAAATCAGGTGATTTTACAAATGCGCACAGGCTTTGATACAAACTATTAAAATGGCCTAATCATAATCCCTTACAGGAGCATCCATCACGTTTAAAGTCTTGAAAAATCTTTAATAAATCCATATTTACCTGTGTAAATGGAGGCATACCAGTAGTCATATCATAGTCAATATCCTGGACATCATCGTCACCATTTCTTAAGTCTCCTACCATCTCATCAAGGCCCTGCTCGTTGCCTTGCTCCCTCTGTAGTACCACCTTCTGCATGATATTGAATACCTCAGGATGCTTGTCTAAGTAGGCCTTTGCTAGGAGGCTTGAGTTCACTTTATATTGGTACTCCACTGACTTTCTCTCAACTATATACATGGACAAAGGGAACAATTTTAAACAGAATTAATGTGTGAGCTATATATCTACTACAAATAATGCGATTGTCAAAATCAGAAAACAAAACTTTATTTAGTTGATTAGAATTCCGTAATCTCATTGGTCAAACACCACTTGGATAAAAATCTGCATTCTGTGCATATTCCTCATGGAGCCAAATTATCTGTTCCTTTGGCTTCATGGAATACGGCACCAGATTGTAGCTATTTTACCGTATTAAGTGAATAAACAGGGGTAACTAATAATCTCACTTGAGCGGTTTTCATCTTTTCACAGGAAGAAATAGGGTATTTTACAATGTACGAGGGTCATTCAAAAAGTTCTACCTCTATCATCACATCTATGTTATCCTACGTGCCAGGATATTGAAATTACTCATGCTTATACTCTTTAATCTATAGGCAACAAAATAAAAGTTATTTCATCAAAATGTGATTATTGGTTGTTCGGTTAAAAACTGAAGTCAAAGTTTAGTAAACATCATCATAGGGCCTGCACTTTGGCTCGTTTTTGGCAGGTTTACATGGTCCAATAATCACAAGATGACTGACATGTGGTAACAAAGGCAACAGTCACTGCTATTTGATTACTTCGCCTGTGATTGGCCATCACTGTGATACGATGGTCAAACAAGTACCGTCGGATCCGTAGCGGTCGCTGCGGGACAAGGAATTCAATTTTGCAGTGTTGGTGTCTTTAAAAAATTTCAAAAAAAAATAATAAAAAAAAAAAAAAAAAAAAAAAAAAAGAAAAAAAAAAAAAAAAATTTCAAAAAAAAAAAAAAAAAATTTCAAAAAAAAAAAAAAAAAAAAATTTTGGAAAAAAAAAAATTTAAAAAAAAAAAAAAAAAAATTCGAAAAAAAAAAAAAAATCAAAAAAAAAAGAAAAAAAAATTTAAATTTCCCTTAATTCTCTTCAAAAAAAATCCCAATTTCCCTTAATTCTCTTCAATTTCCCTTAACTTCCCGCCCTTTCTCTTCCTTTTCCTCAGTTTCGGGACGAGACGCTTATCCGGTTAGGGCCCGGTGGAGGCCCTCCCCCTCACCAAGTATCATAGCCATGCGACAAACAATGTTGACGTAACAGCATTTTTTAGCGTTTGTTACTAACGGACTAACGGACGGACGGACTAACAGACGGAGAGACATGGTGACTTATTAAGCTACTTGCAGGTTCCGCCATTATGCACTATGTGCGGGAGAGCCTCGAACTGGCAGCATACATGAAAGGAAGAATTATGTAACCTTACACAGAACGTTATGACTAGTTCAATTCCCATTCATGTATGCTGCCAGTTCGAGGCTCTCCCCGCACATAGTGCATAATGGCGAACCGCAAGAAGTAATAGAGCTGCTACCCGCAGCTAAAAACCAATAGATGACTGACATGTGGTAACAAAGACGGAACCAGTCACTGCAAGTTGATTAATTCCTGTATGACTGGCCATTCAATACATGCCTGTGATACACTATAGCCTTTTCAAAAATGTAATACATGTTTGCTTGACTGCATTGACTATACCCGGGACAATACACACAGTATATGCATCGGACCAGGGACTGTGTATGAAGGGTCTCGAAACGGATTATAGATAGCTATTGTCAAGCTATTGTTATCAGGTTATCTTTTATGGCCTTCGATTACATGCGAGTTGCATCGAGGGCGTGATGTTTGTTTTCTTATTATTTACTCATGTTGCCCTATTCAAATATTTCTAAAGTTATGTCAAATAGAGTGCTTGCACGAATGGTCATTAGTTCAAATCATCCTCCAGACAAGCTCCATAAGATATGCTAATGCATGGAGTACAAAGATTTACTTTGATCTATACCAGTTTACAGGTGATTGGTATTGTACTCCATGCATTTGCATATGTCTTCTGGAGCGTATCTGGAGGATGATTTGAACTTATGATCTTCCGTGCAAGCACCCTATTCAGTACGACAGCAACTTAGCTCACTTCCGGTAATTTTTACAGGCGTGACCTCTGCTGTTACGTAACGCAATGTTGAAAATCAGGTGGCAAATACGTGCGGTTTTTCAGAAAACATAAAAAATGGAATACACGAGTCGTTTCTCCCTTCATTTCCATATTGAGCCCATAGATAAGATATGAAACATGAGTATAAGGCAAAAGAATAACGTGTAAAAGTTGAATTATTGTGGAAAAAATGAATGCTTTTGGTGCGCCAAGTAGCCTAAAAATGAGAGAAAATGCATGTCACGATAACAAAATGGTTATATCTACAGCTTTGAGGAAACGCCGGTCTAATGCTTTTCTGTTATGATAAACATTAATTAACCACAGCTTGTATTAAAATTTCAGCGAAAATGAGCGGTGGAATAACCTAGTCGTAGGTTGAAAAGTTGCGTTCTTTAAGTCCTCGTGTCGTAAGCGCACGTTGCAAGTGTCACGATGGATCCCAGCCGGCGCTATCTATTATACATGTTATATTGATTAATATAGCAATTAAAAACGTCTATTGTTATATATTTTATAAATGCAAAATACTCTATTGTGTAACAAAATATTGTAGTCGCCAAAGAAGGTAGTATCATCTCATTTAACTGAAGTACAAGCAGTTTTGAAAAGATTGTTGTTGAGTGAGATCCTTGAACATGTTGAACGAGAAATAAGATAGCAAAAGAATACCCTTTGCCCGAACAAGTTGTGATGGCTTGTGGACAGAGCGAAGGTGTGCAGTGCGGAAGGTTGTGAGTTCGATTCCCGTGTTATTTTATCGATTATGTGGAATTTTTCAGTTCGTTTTTCTTTTCTTTTTCCTTCCCTTTTGTCTTTAATAATATAGGCCTAATGAATGTCAGCTTGAAGGCCCACTTTTTTCATGATTTATTTCAGTTCAGTTCAGTTCAGTTTTATTTTCATCTCAACACACATACATATAAATAACATGATATAGAAAAAAACATTTTGTAATAAATTAGTAACAATGCAAAGCCATATAATTTACAATTGAGATACCAATATTAATATTACAAAATAATATTTTAATAATGTGGTATGAGAGATGTGGATGCCACAGAAACGCATGTTTAAGCCTAATCCTACATTCGAGTTCATATCTTTTTTACAAAAAATGCATTTAAGTTCAGTAGCTTTCAATATGAAATAATCAAATAAAGCATGTCAAACTTAAGTAATTTTAAAAGTTCAAGAATATATATATAGGCCTATCAAATAAAGGAACGTCAACACAGATTTTCACGATTTTTTAATTGGACTAGTCCCCTCCCCTATCGGCAACATATTTTATGAGCTTTTATGCATACATATTAAATCATGAGATGCACGAATTTCAAACCTAATATTTTGGCATATTTGTAATTTTTAACTTACACCTCGGATTACACCTAATTGGAATCAGCCAAGTTCGTTGTCCAGATAGAGCAACTAACTTATTAAGACTATTCCCCCATAGAACACCACAGTTAAGCGGTCAAGATATTAAGTGTTTTCTTTTATTTTTATCTCGCTACTTCTGCTTCAATTGTTACGTGAAAACCTTCCTGACAGTTATTTACTAATATTATAAATATTGTTATAATTTTTGGAATAACAAAACTTCAAATTTGCCCGAAATCGTATATTATGGCTTTAATAAATATATGAAAACTAGGATTTAAAAATATGAGTTAAAATCAAATCGAAAATCAAAGAGAGGTGCTTGCGGGGTTCGAACCAAGATCGAACTTCCAAATACATGTATTTACCACTAAGCCATACCAGAGATATGATTAATTCGGTGACTATAATAGCAATGTTATTCCCACTCAGTGGCTCACTCGTGTATTCTATTTCTGGAATGAATTAACTGACTTTTAAAATTGTTTGAACGTTGGGAGTATTACTTTCAAGTTAAATAACCAACAATGGACAATTGACAATGAAAGTTTCTTTGCAGGAAAAACATCGCCCATACAATATATGGCGTGACAGTAGTCACGCACAAAGATAAACATTTCAACATGTTCAATATGCGACTAGAAATATAGGCCTACCCCAACCTAAAGTGATGAAATTTTCAGGCAAGCTATAACATGACACCCATTTTTGATTCCGGCGCTTTTTCTTGCTGGATGATATGAACATTTTTGTGTTCGTGACATGCAATTTTTCTCATTTTCCGAGCTACTTTGGACATGTTCAAGCTTCTTTTTTCCCATTTAATTCAACTTTTACACGTTATTTGTTGCTTTACACAAATGTTTGATATCTTATCTGTGGTCAGGGTACATAAATGAAGCAAATTATATACGACCCGTGTCTTCCATTTCTGGAGCTATTTTGATAAAAAGCGTTTGCCGGCTAAAATTTCAACATTGTGTTACGTAACCCGTGTTCACTAACCCGTATAAATTCTCTGTCGAACAAAAGAGGTCACAAAGTTGCTGTCGTACTGTAGAAAGGTCTGACGCATAACAAACTATACATTTTGGAATCCTCATGACCATACGAGTATTTTGATATATTACTTGGCATAGTTGGAGCACTCTGAAAATTTGACCCCATGTGACCTTGATTGACCCCCCCCGGAATGCCCGGAAGTTTCAGGAGGTCAAGTAGAACCATGTGCTTCTTTTGTCCAATTTGCCATCAAGATTTCAAACGGAAACAGTTCAGACCCAGAGCACGATCATGTCAGAAATTTATATTTTGTTCTGGGCATTGACGAAGCGTCATAGGGGCAGGGGGGGGGGGGCACGTGCCCGCACCCCCAATCGATTGCAAAATTTTAAAAATCCCATAGGAAAATTGCCAAAAATGGCTTGTGCCCCCAATCAGACCCGGTGCGCCCCCCCCATCATGGTCGGTGCCCCAATCAGATGACCCACGCTACGCCACTGGTTCTGGGACTGATTATTCGGACTACGATCAACGTACATTATTCATGCTGTCAGATATGTCCCCCTTTAATTTTTGAGCCGAGCAAGTGAGGTAAAGCAAAGAAAATTGGAATTTACTACTAGCGCCAATGAATGTTATACGATTGTAAAACGGTACGATCCCCTGGGTGGGGGTGTGGGGGGGGGGTGCGTATGTGTGTCCTGCACGCGTATTTTTTCTGCAACTATAACGGGACGCAAACTTACAAGAAAGATGGCTCTTGTCAAATCCTACAATTCTGTCAGAGAAAATATGCATATTTGCATTAAATTTTAATTAATTGACATAATTGATTAATTAATAAATATTTTATTTAATGATTTACCATAATTCCAAACATGTCAAACAATATGTCAAATTAAAGCTAATGAAATGCTTTATATAGGCCTATTGGTCAGAGCATATTTTGCAGAATGCATTTAGTATTTTAGTTACATGATTCCAAACATTCCAATTTTTTGCTATACACGCATAGAAGCTGTACTTTTAAAATCCGCACCTAATCAATAATTTCACTCCATTGTCAAAGTGTGCTCTCTGTAGCATTATGGAGCGTGTTTATAGTGAGCCAGATTATGCGGTATTTAGCTGGACTGCCACGCAGTCTATATTTGTTTATGTTTTACTAACCATTGCAAATCTAGACTACGCGGTAGTTTAGCTAAATAACGGAAAGATTGTCTCACTATAAATAGGGATGACCAATGAACCATCAACTTGATTAGAACACTCCCATAGACATGCAGGGAGCTCAACTGTGCACTGCTTGCACAGCCATTTCTAAATTGAGCTCATTCTTTTATTTTTCATAATTTTTCTGTAAAAATTGGAGATGTTAATGCCAATTATGTTTTGTAACTATCCTGCAAATTACAGCATCATAACTTATTTGGTTTTTCTGTATGTGTGAGTCAAAATTGGTCAATCGCCACAGTGCGCTTTAATTGCCAGTGGCCCAGTGCAGCACTGATCAGAATGGCACAAAATATTCAGATGAAAAAGATCAGGTGAACACCTTGACCTACTGAGCTGTAATTTGGCAGAGTTGTTGTTATTACCTCTATCATACCCTCTGTAAAAAGGAAAAAAAAACCGGACAAGTAGATCTCGAGTTAAAAATTAAATCACCAGCTTCCCTTTGGAATTTCCAAACACCTTTCGAATCATGTTAAATAGACACCTTTCTGAACATAAATGTGAAGTTTCATGCTCATTTGTTGTATTATTCACCTGATCTTAACCCTAAACATTTTCTTATATTTATACCATCTGCACTGACTTGCTGCTATACACGCACAGGAGCTGTACTTTTAAAATACGCGCCTAATCAATAATGAGTCTTTCACTCCATTGTTAAAGTACTGTGGTCTCTGTAGCATATGGCGTGACCAGGCCCTGGATGTGATGGTTTTGTAGTACATGACAGTATTCATTCAAGCCTATCAAGGTCTGTTATTAGCCACTTGCTGAATGGCTGGGCATTATCAGCTATCAAAGAGATACCTTATGCTGCTGCCAATCACAATAGAGGTTAAACATTTTGTTAAAACCCCAGAAGTGATATCAGGATAAAGCTGTGCATGTTGGTACTTGATTGTTTGGATTCCTATGTTGAAAATCCCTTGTAGTACATTAGTATTTTTCTTATGTGTAGTGTATATTGTTGTGGAAAAAAGTTCACCTGGACTTTTGATTTTGTGCCACTTTGGCCATTATGGATGATTTTTGGCAAATGTTTTCTAAAAGCATGATTTCAGTGCCTCGGTTTGAAGAAATACTTAATGCTATTGACTAGTAAAGTGCCATTTCATAAGAAACCCTTTGATACTTTCACAATATGCTTGTTTCATGTTTGCATATATATTAAAATAAAGAAATATAAAAAGGTAATATATGCTTATACCAATTTTGCTCACATTCGCTATATTTAGACTTTGTCAATTTATTTCGCTCAATGACCGGTCAGAATGGGAAACTTTGAAAATTCATAATTCAAAAGTTTTTGACCGATTTTGACCATTTGACCACCAAAATACTTCTGTTGATAAGTTCTTTCCAGAAAACAATCTTTTGTAGCAAAAGGGGCAACATGAAATTATGATGGTCATCCCTACTATAAACACACTCAGGGAGTGACCAGGTCCTAGAGTGTGATGGTTTTGTAGCAGATTGACAGTGCTCATTCAAGCCTGTCAAGGTCAGTTAGTAGCCACTTGCTGAATGGATGGCCATTATCAGCTGCCAATCACAGTAGAGGTTTGATAACATTTTGTTAAAAACCCAAATGTGATATAAGGACAAAGCTGTGCATGTTGGTACTTAATTGTTTGGATTCTTATGTTGAAATTCCCTTGTATTAGTATTTTTATGTGTAGTGTATATTGTTCATAAATTATATAGCTTTTAAATTTAGGGCATTTTTGCTCTGTTGCACTGTACCATTATGGAATTAGAGCAAATCAATTACCGACACAAGCAGGTATACAGTGTATTATTTTATTTTTATTTCGTGTCTCAGGAGCATCTAGCTCACTTGGAAAGGCATCAGAATTTGGTACACGAGCGCTTCGAACTTTAAATCGGAAGGTGGTGAGTTCGAGCCTCATCACGGTCACATTAATTTTATAAACCAAATATTGTTCGAACTTTTCATATTTGTTTTTCTTTTATTGTTTCTTTACTTTGACTTTTTTTTCTTGTTTTATTTAATTTTTTTCTTTATTTTTCTTTTATTCATATTGCCAGGGTAAGGAGAGGAGGGTACTAATGGCCCATTCAGTGGTTTTTTCATCCGGACGATCGTAAAAATCATCAAAATTCAGATTTTGTACTAGACAGCGGAACTCAGTCTTCAATGATATAGTCAGTAATAATCTTTTGGTCATTATATGACTATCATCATTTGACGACTGAGTTCTTATGATACATCATCCGAAGAGCAGTTTCAGACAATTGCTTGGGATTGTTGGGGCAGAGGTTATCTTTTGAATTCTTTCATGACCACTGAAGCAGAGTCAAACCTGTCAAGGACACTCAACCTGAATTGAACTGACCATGTCACTCGCAACAAAAGAATTTCAAAGGTCATAAAACATCAATTTGGTATCTTCTGCTATAGTGGTTCAGCCGAAAGCCGAGTAGGCCTATTTAAGACAAAAATAATGCATTTACGTGAATCTGTAATTTATATACTGACAGTATATATAAATTAGCTACATGTATTTATATTAGCCACTTGCAGGTTCCGCCATTATGCACTATGTGCGGGAGAGCCTCGAACTGGCAGCATACATGAATGGGAATTGAACCAGTCATATAACATTCTGTGTAAGGTTACGTAATTCTTCCTTTCATGTATGCTGCCAGTTCGAGGCTCTCCCCGCATATAGTGCATAATGGCGGAACCGTGCAAGTGGCGAATGGGGCATCAACTTCGTCGATACTGCCGTTTTCTTGGTTTTTTTGCCAATTTTTTTCATTAAAAAGTTTGAAAGTAACAATTTGATTTTTTTCCCACTTTCGCTGGGATCACTGAATGGGGCTTTGCAACGCGATATATTCAAAACTTGTATTCACCTACTGTTATAGCATTAATCCGATTATTACACAACTTCGCCAGCGTATTCAAGACATCCAATGCAAATAATCATCTAGATTATGACGTATCATACTGTAAATATGGCGGAGTACTCAAATTCATTCAACAAAACCATGATTACAAGCTATTGCAATCTACCGCGACAGCTCGCCTCACACACATAACAAATGCACTATACGATCAAATAGGTTGACGACAACGTTTGATTGAATGCACTGCATTGCGCCATGATTACGGTGAAGGACACCGGTACAAATCCTTTGTATGGAGCCAATCAATAATTTCACGCACATCCTCTATTATTGCCCAATTATTGCCCGGGATGATTGCTGTAAAAGAGCTATTGTTATAATGTTTGATGAAATCGTGTTTAACTATTTGCTTAAGAACGGCACAATGCAGACAAAGCAGACAGATTTACTACATGTGGTACATGTATATACATATAGGGAATGTGTACCTAATTATAATAGGGGCGTATCCAAAAATGAATTCACACCCCTTTCAAATGTCGAGCCAAAGTGCAGGCCCTATGATTGTAGCTGTTTACTCGGGAATCGGGATAAATATTTTCTTCCCATTTGAGCTCCCTGACATGCTTTGGGACTTCAAAACAAAATAAAACATGTTTTATATGAGAAGAAAACATTGAAGGGTTCAACAGACACACAAATGATAGTGAGTACAAAATGGAAACTAGGAAGAATGAAAAGTGCTTCTACAGTAGAAATTTCAATTGAATGAACACAGCCTGACATAGCATGACAATTTTTCACGTATACTGCGAGATGTACTCAGTTAGATATACGGTGTAAAAAAAACAGGAAATATATGAAAGCTAAAATTTGTTCTTACGTGAGCTGTATATGGCTTCTCCCGGTGGCTGCATATGTTGGTTTAATGCATACATTTTGGTGTAGGTCTCTTTTGAACCAAACCTCTCAAAACAAAAATCCATCCAGCTTACGCTTTCAGTCCTCTGTTCACCTGAAATACGACAAATATCATTATTTATAGGCAATTTTCAATATATGAATTGAAGGCACGGTGGCGCAGCGATATAGGCTTAACACTCATAGTCGTGAGGTATCCAGCCGACACAAAAATGTTTTTAAAACACTGTAAACATATTTATAAACATGATTTAGCCTTATTCAGTTTATTTGACGCAAAATATGGCAAACGTTGAGGTTACTAATATTTACTTTCGAACAATTACCCATTTTGCGGTTAATTGTGAGATATTAATGATCTCGATTTGCGTTTGCATTTTTACAAATAATAAAATATGACTGGATCACACACATCGTGCATATTCATGAGGTTATGAATTAGTTATAACATTGGCTTAATTCTCCAGTCAAACTTACTTCCAAGTTTATAGCGTGTATCATCTTCTTCATGGCCTTGGCAGTAGAGCTTAAAATAAAGGAATGCGTCATTTCCACTTCCTTCTGTGCTTATTGTCAACGGCGATGACTGGACAGTGCCTGCACTCTTGATTGGACTTACTAGGAGGGGCTTTCCGTTGCGTCCATCAAGGATGGTCACCTGTGAAGGAAAAATTCTATTTACTGAGAAATAAACGTTTATAAATGTGGGAAATTAAAGGAGTATTTTGTGATCCTTTTAGCATCATCTTTTTATGACATTTTTCAGTAGATATCTACGACAAAAGCTAATTCTGGTGTACCAGAACGTAATTCAAATATCACGATATTTTTGCTAAACAAATTAATCTGCAAGAAATTTTTTGTACATACATGTATTATGTAGCCAGAGGTTTCCAGTGGTATGAAAATCTCAACTTTTTTTTAGAAAAGTGGGGAGATGATGCTGTGGATCACAAAATGCCCTTTCAATTAGGAAAAAGGTTTTTAACACAAGTCTCATGATCCAAAGGTCACAGGTTCAAATCCTAGATGGTCAGTGATTTTATTTCACTGGCTGTCATTTATGATGTGGAGACTTGATTAAAAACTTTTCTCAGAATTCTAGTATAGTATAATATTTTCTTCCATATTATATGAGAACAAAAAGTTGGTCATCGTCAGTATAAACAGCTTTTACTGACGATGAACAACTTTTGTTCTCATATAATATGGAAGAAAATATTTGCAAAATGCAATATACCAGCACTCTTGATTGGGCTTACTTAAGGGCATATTAAACTTAACAATTGCTCAAAATATAGCATTTTTTGATGATGTCATTTCCATCGCTGATCGGCAGAGCGACTGTTGACATCTAATCAATAAGTTGCTAGCTTTTCATTCAAGGCATTGATTCAAGACTTTGATTCATGCTGCTGGCAATTGTGAAAATGCAACCAGCGTGTGCTCAATAGCGATTTTGAGTATGCTACGATTGCTGGCATCATATGCTCTCAAGGGCTGGGGTATGAACGTTTGGACAGTATTTATTTTGGGACATTAGAGCACATCAGACATATCGAATTGCATTCTGAATACTGAAGAATGTCCTTCTGATATCAAATAATTTTGATTTTTGAAATTCGCAATATAATACACATTTTATGGCAAATCATTAAAAATTGATATCTTTGATATTTAACAGTACTCGAAGTAAACTTTACAAATCTGATGATTTATACTTAAAGTGTATGTAGGTGGGATGAAAAGCCGACGATCAATTGGAAATTTTGACCTTTCGTATTGGAGATATGGATTTTTTTCCCAAAACACACAAAAAAATTAGGTCTTTTGGGGAAAAAAATCCATATCTTCAATATGAAAGGTCAAAATTTTCAATTGACCGTCGGCTTTTCCTCCCAGCTACATACACTTTAAGAATATATCATTAGATTTATATAATTTACTTCGAGGACTGTTATATATCAAAATTTGAAAAATATCAAATTTTTATAATTTGTCATAAAATTTATTATATTGTAATTTTCAAAAAATGAAAATTATTTGATATCAGAAAGACATGCTTCGTATTCAGAATGCAATTCGATAGGTCTGTGGTGCTCTCATGTCCCACAAAACGCAAACGAAACGCAATAAACGCTCATTCTAGATCCCTTAAGAGGGGCTTTACATTTTATCCGTCACAAATGATGAGCTGAAAAGGAAGGATTCTAGTTTAATATAAAAATTTTTATTTGGTGTTAAGTAATAGACACTATAGCTAAAATAATAGTTTCTCGATCATGAGAGTATGAATGTACTCGTGCACTGCGTAATGTCGCAAGTTTAGTGGAATGACAAAATAGCGTGATCGATTGTGCACGCACAGGAAATGCAGAGCGTATGTGGTAGGCGTTGTACGCTGACGCAATTGTCATTGCGTGCCTATTGACCTCTCATGATCGAGAAACTATTATTTTAGCTATAAAAGCAACATATTAACAATGCATTTTTTCTTCATATGTGGGTAAAGTATAATATTCATTTTGAATTAATCACAGCTTTTCTGCTTCATGCTTGAATTTTATTTTTAAAGTATTCAAGATTTCAATATGTAAAATGCACCATATCACATTGGGCTATACCAGTTGAAATACATACACACCCTATGGAAGACATGACCTTAAATCTTCCACACAGGGAGTGTGAATTTCAAATGAAGTTACCTAAATGGGTGATTCCACTTGACATCTACACTCCCACTGTAGACAATTTTAAGGTCATGTCAGGGGGGGTATGGATTTAAACTGGAATAGCCCATTGGCTTTTATACAAGTAATAAGCAATTAGTCATGTTCTTCTTGCCACTAGGACAAATCAGTGATTGCACCAATACTTTAACCCCCTGAGCTGCCGATCTAACATTGCCTCTGATTGGTCAATTACATGATATTTTCACTTTAATCACCAATCAGAATAAAGCTTTGTTATTCACCCAATTTTTTTTGCGTGGTGAAATTATTCTAGCAATGTTGCTGATTGGGCCTATTGATAATGAAAACTTCTTTTTGGCCAATGGGCATGTAATTCTCATGGGGTTAACTTACCTCAGAGTTATAGTAGATGGGATAGCCAGGTCCAACATTACTTTGTATCACAAAGTCTGGTATATCATCATCATTGTAAAATCCTGCTGCTGGTGTACTGAAAGGAGAAATAAATGTTGGTGATTTTAATGAGCACTTCACCTAAGCATGTCTATAAAATAGCATACTTCAACAATTATTCAGCTGCCATTAGGATATTTCAGAATCATTTCCGCTTCACCAAGTCCGCAACTGATACACAAGTACTCTCAGTGACTTAGATTGTGATTACCACCAGCAGCTCCCCATTTGACACCTGGTGGAGGGGAGCAATTGGGAATTAAGCTATCTTGCTCAAGGACACAACACGCTGGCTGTGGTGGGGATCGAACCTGTAACCTTTCAATTATGAAGCTCGCGCCCTAAGCATTAGGCCACCATGCTTACAGATAGTAAAGATAGCAAAGGTTCCATGGAAAAGCAAAGGTTCAACCACTG